>NW_017297270.1:898468-930691 GCF_001594075.2 Trachymyrmex cornetzi | reverse complement strand
ATATATATATATATATATAAAATAATATATCTATATATCTAAGTCTATAAAAAAAATATAAAATTCTACCTAGAGGAAATAACATGCATTCCGCTGCTTGACGCGCAATACTCGTATCGACAATCGAGTATTTCTTTCGAAGGACGCCTGCTTAAAACGTCCAATTGAACTAGATTAAAAATTCGATATAGTTCAATTGTTTTTTTAATTCGTAAATCAGGTTCTTATCTGATATATCTGATAAATTCTCTTTTCTTGTTCTTCTCTTTACATCGCATTGATAAAATGTAAGCAGTTTATCGATAAAAAAAACAATTCTTTCCTTGACTCATTGTCAGATTTCCGAAATGAAAACTTGGAATGAGAAACAGTTCTATTTGTATTACATATATTTTATGTGTCTTGAATGGAATTTTTTTGGCGAACAAGAAATATGTTTAAGCAAGAATTATTGATTGATCATACCATTAAAAAAATTTTTAAGGCTTGGCTATCTCGAGGCACCATATTAATCATATGATGTCAGAGGTGAGGAATGACATGTAACAAATTAATAAAATAATTGCTACGCAAAGCTTTATTTTTTAGTTTTCGCTTAAAAACATAACAATTTTGTAATCCTAAAACCAGTAAAATATGTGTCAAATTGAATCTGCCCGATATATCACATAGAAGTGTAAAATAATTCCTGAAATAATGATGTATTTTTCTCAATTGTCAAAATACCATTATTTATTAAGGAAGCATTTTGTTACTTTCTGGTCTAGTTTTCCTTACGATATTTTATTTTAAAATAAACCATCAGAAAAAAATTTTATTAACAAAATTGTAATAACATAAATAACTTTAATTATTTTTATGCGAAAATTAGTATATTTTACGTTAATATTATTGTTACCATTTTGTAATAACATTTTTTTAACGGTATTTTTTGTTAGTCTATAAAGTCCACTGGTACATCTTACGACTGTGCTTAAGACGGTCCTAAATATAAGATCCAACTATGAATATCACCCTTAGTATCCTGTATATATCCTTACATATTCTAGTCGATATACTGTACATACAACGATGATTGTTATATTACGACCTTTGACCTATATACATATATATATATACATCATATTTGCGTTACTGCAGGCGTATCACAGAAATTTCTCTATAAAATACGAGATACAAAAATAAAGACATACAACTCGCGGCTAGGATAACAATTGCAAATTTTTTGTTTCGTCTATATGCATCACGCCTGGATGTGCCACACCTTGTATTCATACCTCCGAGATCTCCTGCAGTGCATTAATTCGTGCGAAAGTTAAACGTTAAAATACTCAGCCGCGCGAAAAGTTCGCCAAGTGTTGGAGAGGAGAGACGAGCACTCCTTGCAACCGTGAAGAAAGTCGAACCATATAACCGACGATGCGTGGGAGGGCATTAGTTACGAAGCAACGGCAAACAAGTCGACGAGTTATAGTACCGTTATCCACGTGATTTACGACGGCAGTGATCTACACGAGCCGCGGGATAGGGGAGGGGGGGGGAGGAGGGAAGAAAAAGTGCGTCGCGCCTTCCCTTTAAATTTATACCGTGAAATTAAATCCAATTTGAATTATTTTTAATCATTTCTATAGATCGCCACTGCTGCTACCCGAGTACACATCATTAATTAAAACAACAAAGTTAATTTAATTAAAAAAATGTATTAAATTTGAGTCACAAATTTAGTTAATTATTTACACTAAGAAAAATGTACTAAATTTTAATAAATATTTGTTTAAATAATGACAGTTAAATATTTACTAAATATAAATATACGAGCTATATTTATTTGGTACAAGAACCATTAATTTAATTTAACTATATCTTTTTATTCTGCAAATATTTATTTTCCATAAATAAATGCTATATATTAGTATTATTCAAAGAATCTTTTATTAAAATTTAGTACATTTTTCTCTCAGTGTAAGTGCACGTAAAAACATATTTGATTAAATTAATTGACGATTAGAATTCTGAAGAAAATGAACGATCCAGAATTTTAGTTAAGTCTACTAGAATTCTGATAAATGACGAAAATAAATCGATTTACATTTTGACACATGGAAGTTAAAAATAACAAAATGTTTAATTCAAGAGATTGCGTTGTCATTACTCCTTTGAAATCCAACGCGCCCAGATACGATTATAGTGCGTGGCTGACCACGCAACACCGGACGGACGGATAGTCGCGGCAATCGTTATGATCTGTGAAAGCGAGCCATGCCATATCGTACAATCGATGGGAGCGTTTATATGCGTGACGGCGTACACGGGGAGAATGTGTGTACGCTTGCTTGCTTGCTTGCTTGCTTGCTTGCTTACTTACTTACGCCGTATATAATGTAACGTATGCAAAGCGTAGGGGCGAGTAATTTATGCGCCGTACGTGTTTACGAAGCGTGTACGTGCGAGCGTGCGATCGCGTTGTCGCGTACGCGAGATCGTAACTGTTAGACGAGAGGAAGTTTAGGTAGAGGTCCTTAAGAGAGGCAGACGATGAGATACGATTGCTATCTCACGATGATCTTTCAGGTCCCTCTTCTCGCAAATGTTTATTTCTTTGCGGATTAATAATAATAATAATAATAGATAAGCTACTGGCGCGATAGCTCAATGCCTCACTCGACGTCTTCGTTTAAGTGTATAAATATCTATCCTGATACATTAACTCTCTGAAGTTGATAGTGAGTCTTAAACGATTCCTATAGATGATCAATATTATTGAATAATATTTGATATTGCAATATTATTGATTGTCTGGAAGCCATATTGAGAATGTAAACTGTTTGTTTTGAATTGTCTAAAGGCAAAAATATTCTACAAAATAATTGTATAATAGTATTGAATGTCTAATGGTCGCTTTATTCGATTTATTGGACTCAATTATACATTAAGAGAAAAGTATTTGATATTTGTGATTATAATGACAAAATAATATGCAATAAATTGGAAATAAAGGCTCTAAACGATTCATTGTGTAGTTACATGACAATCTTTCAAGATATTTTGTATTAAAAATAATTATGGTCAAGAGCTCCATTTACAATTTTTACATTAAATTTTTTTTCTTTCAATGTAGTGCTTTTAATTAATCTAAATTAAATGATTTTTACGATCATTTTTACGATCAGCTCTAGAGCTGACGCCAAAATCTGTTAAATTGTTCAATCATCATTCGTCGTATTCGTCATCATCTCCGTTATGCAACGACAAGTTACGAGACTTATTATATCTTCGGTTTCGCAGAAAACCCTACCGGTTTATGCGAGACAGGCATGTTACTGTCGCATAATTCCACAAATCGGGTCAGGTCAGGCCGTAATGTAACAAGAACGTTCTTGAGAGGCTTCGAATTCTTGATATATATGTAAGCGCCTATAAGCCAGTTTTCGAGTCACCCGATCCTCGGTAATGCTTTAGCCACCCAACATTTGTCTCAACATTTGTCTCTTCTTACTCGCGTCACATCGCGTCGGCTTCGCTCGCCCCACAGGGAAGAAGTGCAAAAATGTTATCTCAATCACGCGCGGACGTGAGCTAAGATATCTGCTTTTTTCTCTCGGTGTCACCAGTCAATTAACTTTCAAACGCAGTATAACCGACGCTGGGTTCGATAATGATACATTGAGGAAGTATGAATTACACACCTCGCCAACATCAATGGATTTCACCAGGCGGTCGTTGATCCGACGACGGAGTGGCTGTTGTCAGTCCGATTGTTCGATCATGTTTGACAAATACTAAACGGCCTCTCCTTCCTGTACACAAATGATCGCGACGTTCTCACGTAATGAACATTACACCCTGTTAGATATCAAAGCAGCAATGGTAACCCCCAATCCTTCGAGTTAAATAACACATTTTGTCGTTTTTAATTTCCACATATGTTCAAATCAATTAATTTCTTTGTTAGTTTCGAAGCAAATATCGTTCATATTATATAACGCATTTAATAAATAATAAACTAAATTTGAGTTAAATTTAATAGAGTTTAATAAAATAAAAGAATACAGTTTATTTAATAAATTTATGAAAATAAATTTTATTGAGTTAAATTGTTTAACTCTATTGTTTTAATCAAATTAACGGTATATTGGGTAGGAACAGTATCTATAGAAAAGATTAAAAAGAACTCAAATTGGGTACAATATGAATTTATTAGTGCATGTCGCGGTCTTTATCGCCGCGGGCGATAATCGGGATAATCCTCTTATGCCACCGATCCGATTTTGGGTGTGCGCATGTATTATATTTAATCTGTTATGAATAAATACTGGAATAAAAATGTTGCGCAAACCAGGATTTAGCAATCGGTGAAGACCTTCGCGGCCGATCTCATGATCAATGTCTTGCGATAAGAACGTGATAATGCAACGTTACGCAAGAAATTTATCCAAGATTATCTAACATAATACGTAATGACTCTTATTAATCCTGTTTCAATTTTGTGCAATTTCATTTTCAAAAGTCCTTACTTGTTTTCAATATTCTACGTATGAGTTAAAGAGATGATATTATAGTAATAGTTGGTTGTAAACTTCTCGGGAAGAGTCATCAGGGATGATTTTTACATCTCTGCAACAATAAAATAAAACCCACTCACGTAGTTGTTTTTACTAATCGAGAATTTGTACCTATTTCTTCCTATTCTTTTTTAGAAAATATTGAACTCTACGTATAATAATTCGAAATAATTATAATTTATATTTTTTATTTTTTATTGACATACATGTGTATGTGTGTGTGTGTGTGTGTATATGTATGTATATATATGTATATATATGTGTATATATGTGTATATATATATATATATGTTAAAGAACTCGAAATGAAGAAACGAGAAAGAAGTTATGCGCTCTGTTTATTTCAGCAGGGAACCAATTGCATAATCGCGCTGCGTATATACAACGGGTACAATCTCGCAGTAAGTTATTAAATAAACTCGTCTCGCGCGTCAAGCGGCAAACTCGGATATCGAGAGCAAGAAAGAAAAAAATTTGTTAACGCAAACCCAATCAGTCGCTTCCAACGCGTTGTTCTACATTGAAAATAATTTGCTTTACCTAAATACATATTTTTATTAATATTACTAAACATTTACTTACAATAAATAAATATTTATTCAATGAGAAAAATGATATAATTAAATCAAATCAATGATTCTCGTATCAGAAATAAATATATTACATTTAGAACTAACTAAATATTTACATTTAGTAAATATTTAATTAGTACTGTGTTTAAATAAATATTTAATAAAATTAACATTTTTTTCAGTATAGCTAATGTGATTTTCCTCGAATATTTATACGGGAGGCACCGTTGAAAACGTGGACTACGCGCGAAGGACGATCTTGGCAAACATAATATCCACTGCGATCGAAAGGCTATTCGCGTCGCGACGTCTAACACTATGTTACACATTGTACATTTAAATCCGCGTAATATGATCGAAGTGATTTGCGAGGGAAAGAAGCACAAGGGTCCGTGGCTGAAATGTTAATCTCTCCACGAGAGATAGCATAGTGAGAATAACTTTATCAACAACGAGACGCACGATCTGTGTGTACTTTGAATTTAGTATTCTCGTATTAAATTATAGTCAACGCGCGTTGTATATTCCAAGAAGCATCCTAAAGATTACGTAAAATATACGAGCATGACCAAATACGTTATAGTACTACAGGAAAGGTAGCAACATGTTGAGTAATAAACTGTTAGCATTCGGTTGCTAAATATTACTATTAAGACACAGATAAATAAGGATTAGTGTATATCCGAAATACGATATATGTCAAGTATGACCAGTCAGTGTTTAGTTCTTTACTGCTTATAAATGTCGTGATAAATATTCACATATTTTCGTCATAAAGAGATATATCTCCGAGAAAACGCCTGTATATCGGATGTTTATACGTTGTAACTGTATACATTAACAAGACGCACTGACCATCCGCAACCATTCGTTATACTTTATAATTATTATCAATACAATTTTATTAATACAAGATAGTTCAGTTTCGTTTATTCATAATCAGTAGCATATCGCATTATGTAAATGTAAATTATATGTCATAAGTACTAAAATTAACTGCATCCGTTTTTCTCGTAGGAATAAAAAGTTTCGATGCGTCACTGAAACATTTTTATGCGAATTAAGACAATATCTAGCGGTTGCCGCTTGGCATTGCAGCGGCTGCAAATAGCCATTACAACGCTGGCATAATTCCCGGTTTAACTGTATAATCGTTATAAATATCCGTTCTGCAAAGTCCTCCTTCCCCGTCATCACGTTACAATAAACCAGTGTATGCCCTGAGAATCTCGTGACCCGTATTAAACTTTGATCATTTTGCCGTCATTGATGCTCGCATAAATATATCGTACTTGCGTGCGAAGAAACTTTCACGAAATTAAGCCATTGTGTCATGCATTTAATAGAGTTGAGAGTATCAGAGAAATTTGTTGTGTTCTTCATTTTCGTACAATGACACCTGAGAGCGGAATTTTATTTCTTACTTGCGCCAACAAACCGTGACAGCGATAAAGTTGGAAAACAACAGAGCGTAAAAATATTTTTTTAAAAACATTTAAAATATTAAATAACTTTGTTTGCGTGCTTTGCGCGATGACGCACTTACTGTAAAACCGTTCATTTGTAAAACTACTTTTTTACGGAAATATAAATACATGCGTGATATAACTGGTTCTTCTACGTAATGAAAAGAATGTTTCGCGTAAGTACTTCATTCTTGCTGGAATTAATCTGTAGTAACAGAAAGACGATATTATTGTAGAATTTTTGTTGGTATCAGGACCGTCATAAGAAAATGTGCATATTGGCAAGGGGGACGCTAAATTTTAATCCTCCGTCTACAATAATCGTATTTTTATTTTTTTCGTCTCCAATTTGAATTTTTTGCTCAGCCCATTTTTTTACTATTCTAGACTACCAAAAAATGTGGAATATTTCAGAACCATTTTTTCAATATTTTTTCCCTTATTAATAATTAGTATTTTAGGAGGGAAAAATCTGAACTCTAAACTAAGAGAAATTTTATTTGTATCAAAAAACACTCAGATTATAAAAGAAGGATTAAAATCAATTCTCCATTCCTAATTGTGTGTGCACGCTTCTATCAAATTTTTCCGAAATGTTCCTTGGGAAAATTTACTTTCAACGAAATTAAAGTTTTTAAAAATAATTAAGAGTTTACTTAAAAAATTTTGAGGTAATTTAAAATGTATAACAGGTTAAGCCAAAATAACCTGAAATTTTTAAAGTTTCTCAAGGATGACTTTAATATAACAGAGTGTTAGTTTCTTTCAGTTATTCTTAAGTAAGTTTTAAAGTTATTTTTAAAAAAAGTTGAATATTCAAATTTACCTTATTTTTAAGTTTTTTCTACAGTAAATTTTAAGTATTCTAAAGTAAATTTTGTAAGTTTTCTTAAGTAAATTTTCTCACGCAAGGGGTATATTGTATATTAATTTAAAGAAATCAAAATCTAATCACAAAATCTAAAACCATCGGAACAGATAATCGTTTATATTTGCCGACATTACCAAAATTTTTCATTATATACAGGACCATGATATACATACATACCAAACCATTTTACCGGAATACTGATTATTTTTGTAGAACAGAGATATGAAAAATAAAAAATATCTCTATTAATTTTAATGATACAAAAATTTTTATTTTTTACATTTCCGTTCTAGGAAAAAGTAACATGATTAAATTATGCCTTGTTTAAAGATATTAAAAAAAAATTTATTTTAAAAAATAGTAAATAAAAATTAAGAGAGGCGACAAAATCTCCTTTGCACAAAGGACACCTTAAGTGACATCTTAAGTGTCAGCGGCGACTTTGATTGATACACGCTTGTCAATATATCAAATATATATTGCACTGAAATAAATTGCAATTATTTTAATTTAATTATTATATAATTTATAATTATTTTTTATGCCAACTACATATTATTTTGGTGAAATTATAAACATAATTATTACTAGCATTATACTAGTGTAATAATTATAAAAGTAAATATTCCACTCACATAAACAATTTTATAAAAATACAAATTTTTATAGACTTCTTATATTAATACAATGATAATAATAACAAAATGCCTAACGGGGCGTTAGGAGTCAGCGTCGGATATAATATTGCGCAAAGCTAACTAATAACTATTCATAAATAAAAAATTTAATTTTGTACGTTTCGGCTTACTAGTTGAGCCATCCTCAGCAATAAAAAATTACCGCTTATCGCATTATAAAATCTGTCGAACTGCGTCTCGCACAATCGTAGTTCCGACCTCCAGATATGTAATCGCAGTGGAAATGTGGTGAGAGACAACCATCTTCAACATATATATAGTTCTACTCATAATTATTTTACTATAATTTAACTATAATTTACGATTTGTATCATCAAGTATTAATGCTTTCTAGTAACAAGTGACACCATAAATAGCACAGTTATGATTCCGTGCTTTTCAACTATGACACAAGTTGGCACAATCATACGCAGCTAAAATACTGTGTTTGATTGTGTCGTCACTTTATACCCCTTCACGAATACCAAATCTTTACATTTCATTACCATTTATTTTTCTAGGAGTGATACTAGGAGTGATAAGAGGTTTCAAAATTATATTCGGACATAGATGTACGAGACCTTTTTGTTTCACTCTGATAGTAAAATAAAAACGTCAAAGCAACGTTTCAACTACAAGGCATTGCGTATTACTGTGTTTCGAAAAAATACTCATTATATCTATTTTTTTACAAAACTATAAAGATAATGATTATCACTAACGTTATAACAATAACAACTTTAGAAATAGAACTCATAATCGTAATTATTTTATCATGCATTTCACAATAATTTTTAACTATAATTTATAATTACTTTCTCACTGCCAATTATATATTTAAAAAAAATAAAACTATATGAATGTAGTTATTATTACTAATATTGTAGCAGTAATAACTATAAAAATAGAGCTCCTAACCATAATTATTTTACCATGCAATTGTAGTCACAAATACCAAACATACTTTTCTCTCACAGTGTGCTGTGTTTCTACCCTGATTAAGATTATCCCAAAAAAGTTGAGATTGCGAATACCTTTTCTACTCACTGAATTTCTCGGAATTTTTTTCAGACGCTTTCACTCATCGATGATTAGAGGAGTAGCGCTGCTTCTTTCGTTCTGCAAGAGTTGTTTGAAAATATCGTCCAGGATAATTATGTATCATTACATTAACATCGAATATTACATTTTATTCAAGTTGAAATTATCGCTTTCGCGATAAGAATCACAGTGTAGTACGCGCAATTTTTCGTTTATAGCATTCTAACTGGCACTTCTAACTGCCAAGGGAGACATTCGCCTGGAAATATATATACAGGCTGATTCATTCGATATTTATACTTCAAAACTTGTAGGTATAATTTTTTTTTCCTAAAGAAGAGAAAAGAAAAGAGAGAGAGAGAGAGAATACAACACAAATATTAGATAATAAATATAACAGATAACTACATCTATATATTAGGAAGGTTTATGAAGTTCTGTACGAATGTTACAAAATCCTGTCGAATAATACGAGTCTCAAATTCTTAAAGCATAAACAATGTGGTCCGACGAAAGCGATGGATGATTAAAACATTATGTTTTTGCTACGATGCCAAAATATTACATTTTGTCTAGATTTAATCTACATCGTCCAAATATTGTGATTCTTTTGTCGATTGATAACTCACTCGTTCGAACACGCGACGTCGTAATATTATCAGCTATTGCGATGTTACGCGAACAACAAGGTCAGCCAGATAATGCGGTGCTGCTATTGGTATACACGACTTTCGATTGGACGCACCGATGTGAAAGTTTTGCGATTCAAACATAGATGATGTTGAAATAAATATCACGTTCAATTCATTGATACCTTGCACCCTTACATGAAGAAGAAAACTGTTTGATATTTGAGACTATAAGTAAAATAATTGTAGTTAGAAATTTTTATATTTGATTTTATTTTTTATATTTTATATTTCATATTTTAATATTAATATTTGTATGTAGTAAACGCAGTCGCAATTATAACAAGTAAAACTTTTTTTATATTTGCTTAATATTGATGCGGTAATTCTATTTAAAAAATGTTTGAAAAAAATAAAAGAGTCCTTTTTAACGATGTAATTGTTTAAATGCATATCATAGTTTTGATAATTATATATATATGTATACAGTTGAAGCGATTATAGTTAATTATTTTCTCAGCGTGTGTATGTATCTATAAATACAAAATAAAATAGCTATAAGGTACGGAAAGGGAATGACTCATGTGTTGTGATATCAAGTAAAAAATACATATCACTTATTTGTTACAATAATGATATAACAGTTTCCGAGAAAATGAATTCCAATGTATTGAGTCATTAAAATTTTATAATATTGATTTTAAAATGTTTTGAGTCACTAAAATTTTGTAATATTAATTTAAAAATGCAATTAGATACAACAATTTAGGTACAACTGATTGTAGAGCAACAAAAGTATGTTTTTTAGAGTAGATATATTTAGAGTAGGTAATATGAATTATATCGTTCTTGTAACAAATGTAGTAACAAAATGAGTAATAAATCAAGATAATTACATTTTCGATCTGTTATATTCGAGGTCTTTAAGAATGATCTCATCGATACACCTACATATTGTCGTTGACATGATAAATGTACAAATAGTTACGTTTCTCGCAATTGCGATTATCCTCTCATGCTCACAGAATACGTGCAATTCGAAGTAGTTGATCTTTTTTTTCTTTTTTTTAAACGTATCACGGTATTGTTTTCTGATCTCGGCGAGGAAGCGACTTATTACGTATGCAAGTGTCTCATTATGCTACACAGCGTTTCGTTTAGCCCGGCAGATAGAAGATAAACGTGCAAGTGCGCAAAAAATTTACACGTGGCAGGGCGTTCTATTCTGTACGCAGACAGAAACGAAATCAATTTCGGCGATACGAGCAGCATTTACATTATTTTTATCTCCAGCTAATCATTCCACGCGCGTCAGACTGAACTGGTATTCGTCAGTTTCTTCTTCTTGTCGTGTATTACGAGAGCGAACTTTTCAAGTCGAGGTAACAAGGAAGACGACGCGATGGCGGAAAGGATTTTGGAGGTCGTGACTATTCGCCGGAACGTCACGCTGAGGGGAGGATGCGATAGACATCCGCACGAGGCATACTCCCGGGAATACAAATTCGATTATCATTTCCCGGGGCCACGGGCTATTGTTTACAAACTACGGATGGGACGCGAACGAAATGACTGACGATCCTTGCCGTAAACCTAAACGTCCCAGGCCTTGAACTTTGCGATATTTATGACTCCTCGATCTTCTATGACAAAGTCACGTTTTATCAAAGCGATATCAAGCATCGGCCACGCTCGCCCGAGTCTTTAACCTTTGCCGCAAGTTAAATTGTTCATCGGATTTTATCTTGGCGCATGTTTATATCTGCTCTGCGTCACGAAAGACTATGCGATGCAAATTACGCTATTATTATAAATATGCATTTGTTTATAAAACATTCCCGCGCGCTGCACTTTTCTTCCGTTTTTAAATCACGAATATGTGTGTTCTTATCTAATTCGTGCCAGAAAAAAATCAAATAGGATAAAATACAATAATATTTTCTATGATAAAAACAGACGCTTTCCAGTATGAACAAGTTAATCTTCTCTCGCATATCTCCTTTAGATTTGTGCTGGCTATCATGTATTCGTTGTTCATTTATGTAAACACGCATACAGTCTTGTAAAAATAATTGTCGTAATCTGAAACTATAAATTTCTCGATTCCAATAATGCATTATTAATATCGAAAAATTGCATTATTTGAATAAATTTTTGCTTATTATTAAGATAATATATTTTAATTACACATCTATTTAAATAAAAATAAAATAATTTTTAAAAATATACAATCTACTTTTATTTATTCTTTGTTAAATTAATATTTACTTTTTAAAAATAAAGTTTTCTAAAAATATATCTAAAAAGATACTTGTACGCATACTTTTTGTACTCACTGTATAATTTCGCACAGTCGAAATGTAAAGAGACATGCGTAAAAAATGTACCGAAAATGGGTCGATGTTTTCGGATAAGAATCGCAATCGGTTGAGATTCAATAGAGATTCGTAGGAATCGTGTATTCGTAACACATATATAACAGCAATAAACGGTCGCAGACGCAATTCTTGATTGATCTTATCTTATCATTGTTTGTCCAATGGAAAATATTTGTGTTTTGGGCGCAAACGTGAACCAAAACGTGAACCGAGCAATGCAAACATATCGAAACGGTTATATAATAATGAGGGTAATTTAAATTTGTACGATACTACGTTATTACAATATCTGATCGCTTCGCGATATTTGACAGTAAAAAATTTGACACTTAAAAAAATATGTATTAATAAATTACTAAAGCTTTAGTAAAATAATTTTAGGTAAATGTATGGTTAATATAATCAAAACCAATTATATATAAACACTAATTTTATCTTTCTAAATATTATCTTATACTTTTCTTATTACCAAACGATTGATTACTTTATTATGCTTGGAAATATTTATTAAATATTGCACTAATACGTTAAATCTCATTTGATATCCCAATTAATAAAACAAGTCAAATAATTGAAAAGTGACATCTAGTGATTATTTTGGAATCACTTTAACATCATTTTAATATCACTTGTGTTACGCTCGACTACACTGAAAAAAAAATTTAGTTACCAAATATTGAGTGAAATAATTTAACTAAACGTTCGGTTGATATAACCAAAAATAATTTTACTTTTCTAAACATTTAGTAAAAGTTATTACCAAATATAATAATACAATCAACGTTTGGTAACACACTAAATGTTTAGAAAAGTAAAATTATTTTTTATTACATTAACCGAATATAAAATTTGATAAAATTATTTCACTCAACATTTTTTTTGGTAACTATTACCAGACCCTTTTTTCAGTATAGCTATCAGATTTTTTTCAGTGTACAGAGAAATATATGAAAAACATGCAATATACAGAATAATAAGTTTTAGTGGTCCTTCTAATTTTTTCATTACGTTCCGTTTCGATGTTCTTTTTAACTTCGTGTTCCGCCGCGTCTCGGCAAAGTCCACAGGGTCCACAGTAATCGCTGCTGTCTCGATAGGTGGCTCGTCTGCGAGAGAAAAAGAAAAAGAGGAGCGTGAGCGCAACGAACGACAAAGTGCGCCGTAAAAAGGGAAAGGAGATGGCTGCTGCGGCGCGTTGTCGGCGTCGTCGACGTCGTCGGCGTATCGGCGTTGTCGCGGCGCAATAAAGTCAAGGTTTTCCGTGTGGCGTAACGCGCGCGCGAGCTCACGCGGTGCGATGTACCTTTGCGCGCAGGTTGATTGCACCCTGAGAATTCCCCTGAGATGCACACGCACACATGCGCGCGTGCGCACGCTACGGATTATTTTACACGCCCGATTACGACGTTACCTTTGACCTAAAGCCCCGCGTGCTTTTTCCTCCGCTCGCTCGAGTCGCGAGGCAACAGGAATAACTGCGTAGCTGTTTTTAAATAACGGCAAAAATAATAGCCATTCGATCTCTCGTATCCTCGGAAATTAATTCCCCCGGTGACGTTAATAGCGTTTCTGTGAGTCTCGTTCTAAAGAGAGGTCGGCGTGCTGTGACCTTTATCTCTTCCGGAATAATTTAATAACAAATATATGTCTTTGAGGAATTACGGCAATTAAGGTATTTTTATGAAACTGTTTAATATGATAAATTAAATTAATCTTTGAAAATACAATCAGACAAATATAGTCGATGTACAAGTATCTGCATGGGATCGATACGCTGTCTCTTGGAAACGACTATATTTTGGGATCCGTCGAGCAAGAACAGCAGTTTCGGGTCAATCAAGTTCATCGCCTCTTTTTCACGGATCCTTTGGTTCAACTAAAACGGATAACAATAATTAAAGTTATAATAAGAGATTATCGAATATTAAAATATACATGTGTGTATATTTATCTAATAATGGCATTTCGTTTATTATTATTTAAAATAATTCTATTCTTATGTCCCCTTCATTCATATATTTGATGGAATAAATAAAGTTTAAATATCTATCTTAACCAGACAGTTCATTATCATAATTATTCATCGTGTAGAAAGCAGAACAAAAGTCATCATGACGTCAAAACGGCATCAAGATGACACCGTAATGATTATTAAAAGTCACTTTTTGATTAGTCACAATTCATTTTAACGTTATTTTGACGTTATCTTGTTCTATTTGGGACGTTGATAAGAAAATAAAAAGTCTGTTATTTGTAACTGAACTTACTCATACTTAAGAATGTATTACACATATTTTCGAAGTAATGAAAAAGTTGTGACAAAATTACAGATTATTCTAGATCACGTTTAAAAATAATACAGTAAAGGAAGTTTAATTTGTCCATAAGCCAACAATTCTTTTGCAAATTTTTGCCAAATTGAATCAATTTTAGACACTATTTTATAGTTCATTGGTATGTCTTTCTTGTATTTTAGAATCGTGTTTATAATGATATCACTAGAAATATTTTTTTTCTTTCCTTTCTGCATCTTTCTTTATATAATTATTACGCTACGATTATTACGCGATGTCGCTTGTCATAGCGTTAAATTTAACGATGCCTTTAATTATTTTGCGCATAAAAATATTAAAGTAAAGATAAAAAAATTGATAGTTTACGAGATACTTAATCATTGATACTTTCGTATCAATATGTGCCAGTTAAAATAAAGTATAAAACATCTTATAATTTTGTATAAGTAATTTTTTGTATAAATACTTTAAATAGGTATTCAAAATATTTATGTAAAGTTACATTGCGATGCAGTGATTAGTTGTTCTGTAAATAAACAAAATACTTATTCTTTTTAAATCCTTGTAACGAATTTCTGAATCGCCATGAAGCTTTGAATAAATAATTTTAAATACTTAAAGTATACTTACACAAAAAATTAAAATTTTTGCCAAATTGAAGCAATTTTTATTTCTTCAAATTTAATTTACAATAAAAATAATAACAAGTAAATAAACAATAAAGAAGTATTATTCAATAATAATAGAATGTTTTAAACATAATTTTCATATATATACAATTTATTTAAAATATAAATATTAAATATGTTTGTAAAAATGAGTGCAATACATCCTTAAAAAAAAATAGATACATATTTGAAGTTTGGCGATAGAGAGAAAGAAGGAGTGCGAAAAGGAAAGTTTTAGTGCAGTTCAGTGCAGCGATAAAAAACAGGCCTAAAATTATGATCGTACACGTACACAATATTCAATTAATCGATCAAATAACGTTCTAACACACACGGTGGCTCCGCTGCGGAAATGTATTGTACAGCAAACGGCTATTTATTTCAGTCTGACTATTAACACGCGTGCAAACTTATTCGTTAATAGGTAGCCACAAACCTATTGTAAGCACTCGAGCGTAAAGAGCTTCTTAATAAGCGAGCTACGCAGTGCGGGAATGCGTAATCCTTTCTCCTTGGACGATTTTGCTTTCGTGAGTCATTCATTTTGCTGTTCGCTCCTTACTACGGAGAAAGACCACTCGGGGGCAGGAGGGAAAATAAAAAAGAAGAAAAAGAGAAGTATTGTCAGTAAAGGTTTGAAAAACCGGTTTTTACCAGCGACCAGTTACCAGTGTGCGATAACTATCTAATAAAATTTCATTATTTTTTAAAAAATAATCTATGTACAACAATTTACGAGACGCACACACTGAGAGAAAAATATTTGATATTTGTAACTGTAATAATTGCATGGTAACTACGGCACTACAATTTATCTAAAAAAATAATAAATAAAATACCAATATGAAACAACACAAGTTATTAGTACGTGTTTGTTATACGTTTTATTCGAAATGAATAACTATAATTTATAGTCGTTTTCAGTGCGAACTTTTGGTATACAGAAAGATCGATTTTGCTCTAAAATTTTAGCTAGATTCAGATCTAAAGATAATTTTGTTGGACTATCAAAATAATTATGTAGATTGCTCAAACTTGTTGCTAGAATATCAAAACTTTTTGCAGTATTACTTATCACGCAGAGATTCTCATGTAATTATTTTAATGATCTTACAAAATTATTTTCAAATCTGCAGTTAGCTGCAAATTTTTAGATACTTCAGCAAAATCGTTCTTTTCGTGTATATGTAATAAAACTACACTGAAAAAAAAATTTGTTCAACTAACTAATCACATTTAGCTGTTACGCTAAACACGTTTGCAGATTTGGTTAATTCAACGAATTTTATTTAATTGAATTTAACCGTAGTCTGCTTAATATTAAACAATTTGTTAAGCAGATTACTATTGAATTCGATTAAATAAAATTTGTTGAATTAACCAAATCTGCAAACAACTAAATGTGTTTAGTTAGTTGAACAAATTTTTTTTTCAGTATACATAAATATAATTATTACTAACATTATATAGCAATAATAATTATAAAAATAAAGTTCCTAACCGTAATTATTTTTACATAATTATAGTGATAAATATCAAACAACCTTTCTCTCACAAGTATACCAGAGGAATAAAGTAGTGCTTCGAAAGGCATTTGCCCACACATTCACATCACTTATTGCATATATTGATATCTACCCGTATTCTTTGCATAATGCAATACGTATAACTTCCACCGGTAGCAAATAGAACGTCGCGATAGAATTTGATAATACTCGACTGATCCACTCGTGAACGACAACCAACAATTTATCAGCGTTTGACACACGACTCTCTAAACGCAGTTAAACCACCTCGTGCGCTATTAATTAATTATCTGTGTTACGAGACCGTTATTTATAGTTGGTACACCGCCGACATCGCCCGCCTCTATAATACCTAAACGTTATTATAGTCCGGACTATTATTCTACTTCAAAACTAACAATCGCGCATAAAAATAAATATTCTCTCTTATTCTCTCTCTCTCCCTCTCTCTCCCTCTCTCGATATGTGTCTTGTTAAAAATTTATTTGCGCGCACCGACCACGATATTTAAATCAGCAGAGAGATAAAAGTACGTTTTGCTTTATCGTTGGTAAATATCGATTCGATAGAAGCCGAAAGTCGTTGGCGTCAGTCACGGTGTGTGATTTTACGATGTGCAAGATAAAATACCGTTTGCGACGTGTCTACAGAGTATTTCTCCGTCCGCGCTATGTCGCGATTAAATCTGTGATTCTTATTTGTCGCGCGTTATTTCAATCCTGATGCGTGGGATCGGAAGGTCGTCAAGTTCATAAAACTTAGAAGGGGGAAAAACACGCTCGAAAAAGGAAATAAGAAAAAGTTAGAATATTCTGGTTTATATTCTTCAGAATATTTTTTTGAAAAGAAAAATATATATTTCATTAGACAAGGGTTAAATCCATTCGCACACTTGAGACTATTAAACGCGATTGCCCATGGCAGATAAATCGATCTCGTACCGATAATAGAGGCGGAACAATCACCCGTTAGAGCAAACATTGTTATCTGTGAAGTTAATTTTGTGCCGCGTTATCGAGGCATTTATTATTGACGGCGGTGTTTGATGGCAAAATGTGATAGCTCTTTAAAAACGAACGATCTGGCTTTTCGCTTTCGATCGAACGATCCTTATCGATATCGCGTGACCGTTTGCGTTTCACGCAGATCGGATCCGAACGATCCCTTCGAAAGATACAACGCGTGTGTGGAACGTGAGGAATATGATTCATCTCCGTAAACGTTGCGTTACCCAGATTGCGCGAATAATCGAGCCACATGCGCAAGTGTGACCACGGTTTCCATTTGCTACCTTCGAACTAGTACGTGTTTCGCCGGAGGTCGAGTATATCGAGAAAAGAGGAAAAATAGAGGAAATAATCTGCACAATAGTTGCTGCTTCCCCGAAAAGAAAAGACCATCACTATCATCAGATTAAACTTATTAAAGCTGCAAGATTGTCTTTTCAAAGTAAGAGGAAATTCCAATTAATTACCACATTTTCTTATGTCATTTGATTGTACACGCACCGTCAATAAAACCTGAACATTGTAAAAAAAATGTACAAAATTACATAAATAATATGTGTAAAAATTAATTGAAAATTATAAAATTTAGAGTAATCGGTCGGAGATTGAAAAAAGCCGAAGTCTCCGGTCGAAAACTGAAGAAGTTTTAACTGTGTGGCAACGCCAGAAGAATAAATACTGACCTCCGTAAGGCATGAGTAATTATCTCATTAAGTAAAAATCACGTGCCTAACAATATGTCGAAATGTACGAGCGAGAAGACCTGGCATGTTTGCCGGCCGGTGCGGCGCGGCGCGGCGTGTCGATTCGGCCTCGTCGATTCTCTCGCCACTCGCTTACGTAACTTTGTCGCTAACCGTCGCATACCGTGATCGTTCTCCTTTAAGCTCGTCGCGGACACGCGCGTTCCGTTCCATCGTGTGCAAAACATACTCAGCTCCGTCCGACATTTTTTGGATTACCTCTCTGCCCGTGTATATACACTCACGGTAGTCGGTTTTTTTATGAATAACGCGCCACGAAAATATTTTCTTCGTGACAACAAGAATGCAATAACATCTATGTAGCTCGAAAATTTAAAATAGTTGGAAAAAGTTTGTTTTATTTTTTGCATAAAAAAATCTAGTCGAAAGCGAAATCACATGGTTAAAAAATTTTTGGTTCCTGACATCCTCGAAATTTTAACTAAAAATGTCTGGAAATAAAGACTTCCAATTTGTGAAAATATATATCGAACAATATGTAGAATCTTCCTTTGAAAATGATATTACGTTAATTTATAATAAATTTAGTTGCTTGCATTAAACCAGATTAACGCATAAAAGCTGTGTTACATGAAATTAGCAAAGTTAAATTTTGTCACATTATTTAATAGAATATACACTCCAGTTCAAAAGTTTCGAAATTTTTTTAAATTAATGATATTTTTGTAACTACTCAAATATCCATAACAAAGTGTTTTTATAAACAATAATTCTTCAGATTAAATAACAGTTATTGGATTTAAAAAATTACACTAGTCTGCGATAAGACAATGTTTTAATAAATTTAACTGTTTTTTAAATGTATTTTTGCGTGCTAATAAATTTGTTTTTTCCTAAATTGGCTATTATGTCACAATTTTGAGAAAAATGGCATAAAAAAATGATAATTTTTAGAGTTTTCATATTGTAGTGCCGGCAGCAAATTTTTTTCTTTTAAATCTTGTCGATGCTACGCGAAATTATCAACTTTTATCTGTAAAATGTGTTTTGTTTCTGAAATATAGCAATTTAAAAATAACCGAAATTTTGTTGGTTCATAATTATATAGCTTTTTGATTTAATATGATCCAAAGTACAGAAGCATTTACTTTCCATATATAACGCAGTATTAAAATGAAATGAATTTTTCCATATATTATATATCGGAAGAACTATTTTCACATTGCTGTATCTCGAAAAAGAAAAATCATATAGTAAAACGGAACAAAATGCATGGCATTTTAAAACTAAATGTTAATATTTTTCTGTAGCATTAACGAAATTTAGAAAAAAATTGCTGCCGATGCTACGACATCATGAAAATCCTTAAAATTATCGTGTGTTTCATTACTTCTTTGACGCTAGTTTTCTACAAAAATGTAACGTAATAACCAAATTAAGAAAACGAATTAGAGTTTAGTAGGCAAGAGTGCATTTAAAAATACAAATAAAATAATTAAATACAATCTGTGTGGTTACAACATATTAATATAATTTTTCAGATTCAATTATTGGATTTAAAGAATTATTATTTAAAAAAGACATTATTATGAATATTATTATGAATAAGTAATCTCAAAAATGTCAATTTTTAAAAAGTGTTCCCGAGTTTTGGCCTGGAGTGTACACGTATTATTTCATTGTCAAACTTGAGTGAATTATGCTGCTGGATTTAAATATTTGATATGCGGAGTAGTTTTTTTAACATATATTAATTCAGTGTAGTGCAAGTGACCGAATTCATCATTAGACGAATGAATTGCGTTTCAGGTTAAATTAGTTTTGTCTACGAACTTAATCGGCGCATTTACGTAATCATCATAATGCCGGTGAGTCATAAGGGCAACGCGATAACGCCTCCTCATTAAAATGAATAGGATTCCTCTTTAACTGTCGCGCGTATGTCACGAATGATTACTGACCGGACGAGAAGTCGTCGGAGCAATTAGCGCGACTTTTTAACGTCGATTATACGTCGATTATACGTCGCTAACCGGACACGCATCGTGTTTATTATTCGCTCGAATTTATGCGCGATTCTTGGCGCACGTCGACACATAACCGCGTGTGATTACACTTTTATCACGGTAAACGTTATTTATTAACGCGTATCAAAGAATGATGAATAACTGTGGGATAAGCGCCAGATAAAACCTGATAATTTGCCTTACGAAATGATGGGTATTCGTTTCGTGATATTCCACAAAACCGCTGCGTAGTTCGAGGAGAGACCACGTTGATTACGAATTAATTAAAGCTTCAACGTCTTGTTTGCTTTTACGCTTCGCAAGAATCACAAAATGCGACGGTCGTAACGAAAAGAATATTCTCATCGCGGGAAGAATGCGCGAAAAAACAAGATCGTGCAATGTGGACAATCGGACAGAGTATTTATAACCGGGCAATAGAATTAAGGTTTCTGGTTACTCATCATTATTATCTCAGATTATGATGTCAGAAGTGAGAAAACGCAATAAAAATTCTGACAAAATACAGAAATTTAGAAATATTTTTCAATAAAACAATATTTGCAATCCACAGAATAGACTTATAAATTGCACCGAAAGCTATCTTTTTGTTTTGAGAAGAAATTAAATCATATTTATTTTTATAAATTACTAATTTGACGGTTATTATAATTGTAAATATACACTGCAGGCCAAAAGTTTGGAAATACTTATTAAAAGTTTACACTTTGAGATTACTTACTTAAATATTTGTAACAATGTGCTTATTTTAACAATAATTCTTCATATTAGATTCAATAAGTTACTGGATCCAAAGAATTATTGGTAAAAAATGTATTAGGGTTGTGTTCAGCAGAGAAAGCAGCTTTGCAATTGTTGTAAAATTCCTCAATACGATTCTTGCCTTTAGTTTGTTATGGATCTAAATATACATATAAACTAAAATCATATTGAAAAGTTTTACAACAGCTGCTTTCTCTGCTGAATGTAACCATACTGTTATGAACGGTTGAGTAAGTAATCATAAAAATATCAATTTTAAAAAGTTTCCAAATTTTCCTAAAGTGTGTTCACAGCTGTAAAATTAGATTTAATAATTATTATTGGATCTAAAGAATTATTATTATGGATTGAGTAAATAATCCCAAAAACGTCAATTTTTAAAAACTTTATCATTTAATTTATGTTTCCAAATATTTGATCTGCAGCGTTCCTTATATTTCATTATACATAATTCCAAGTACGTAATCATTAATTAACGAAATAAAACGAAAATTTTCGATGTATTTTACAAGTGGATTCTATCGATTGCAAGTGTTGGTTTATTGAAACATATTTTAATACATTTTAATACATTTTACAAGAATGTTTATTATATATTTTCTTGCTTCATATCGCAATCCGAGATATAGTATATTAGGTATAGTGAGTAAACAGCAGCCTTAAATGTAAAATTTTTATTCACTCGGACTTTATGGACTCGTTCGAAACGTCCGGCGGTAAAAAAAAGAAAGTCACGTGAGCGTATAGTGGCATAGGAAGACGCAGGTAGGTAGATTGAGTCCAGACGATTCTGGTTCGGGCACGTTCGAGTGACTCGTGCCACGTGCAGAAACCGGTTCAGTACGATTATTAGGGACGATCGAGAGCACGAGAGTCGTGATGATGAGGTCTTTCGAATTTTTGATGCGCGAGCGCAAGAAATCCGAAAGGGATTTCTTTTCGCGGAACTGAAAAGAAGCGAACGGCTCTTATGTCTATTTCAGCCAATGTAGATTAATTTTACAAGAAAACCCATGGAAGTGTCACCCACCGATTTTGTTACATTCTGAATATGTTGTTTTCTAGAGAAAAATAAGGGGCAAGTATTTTCTTATAAGATACGCCCAATCGTACTTTTGCATAAATAATGCATATTTTTTGTGCATATATCTTGCATATCTCGATATGCATCCATAAAACAATTTTTATTTATAACAAATAAAAATTAAAATAACTTTCTAAAAATTATAATTATTATATACTCTTAAAACCAATTTTTGTTTCAAACATTTTTTTCTATCTGTTACAATTCAACGATATTCGCTTTGAAAGACAATACCTAATCGATTTTCTTTAAATAGGTGTTATTCCCCCTGAAAGTGTGATTGGGGCTTTATAAAAAAAAATCCCTTACTTTTGTCTAGAAGGCAACATAAAAGCTCATCAAAATCAGAGGAGGACACTTGCTAGTTTAACTTACTTTTTATGTTTTTCTAATTCTAAGAATTAGAAAAGGATAAAAAGTAAGTTAAATCGAGATTGAAATTAATCTACATTGGTAGAAATGAACATTAAACCTTAGAAAGAAAATGTTATCTCGTGGAAAGTAGGGTCAATAGATTGGTCAGTGGCTCTTTCGAGGACCACTGTACGTACAGTGTGTACATGCACTTTCGCAATCGTGACGTAGACGTGACACTCTTCCCGATTGGAACACCGAAGTGTCGACGGTCCTTCAACTGTATTATTAGTCTAAAACTAACGATCTTATGTCTATTTCTGCCATCGACCATATTTAAGGCTTCTTTACTGACTTGATTTAAAAGCAATTTATCGATTGAATGCCACACAATGATATCACAATTAGGAAATTTTTTACATTTATCTTTATTTTAAAAATATATAAATATATTATCGATTTTTATTTAATTGTAAAGTATCAAAGAGAACAATAATAAGATATTTGAAAATTGGAAATAATGTTAAGATGTAACATGAGCAATTATCACTTTTAAAAACCGCGCAAGAAATGTAGGATTATTTATCTATTTATCTATTAATTAATTAATTCATATATTTATTTTATAACTCTTATATGAGTGCATTATTATAATTGATGTGTGCCATTAATTAACGCGTTAAAATTGGACGAAAGTATAGTGATTTTACAGGAGCTTCTTGTTAAGAAATCGATCTTTATTTCTAAATAATTATTACACTGATTGTGAGAGAAATGTTTGGTACGTATAACGAGTGATTATTCTAACCAAATTTTGATTAAAACAACAAAATTTTTTAATGAAAAAAATAAAAAAATTTTTGTTAGTCACATATCAATAAAGAAATGATTATATATACCAAAACATTTTTCTCAATATACGTTATCACATGAAGATTGCACGATGTTGACGAGAATGTCAACAATGTTTCAATCAATCGCGACTCGAGGAAGGTTGCGATAAAGACTAATTAGCAAAGAGAAAGAATGTAACATTTGCCGAAACGAGGATGGATTCCTTTTTGGATGTAGACGAGCGCTTCGAATTTCTTCCAAGAGGAACTTGTCAATTATCGCCAGTCGTTCTGGCGTCGATCGTTCTCGACGGGCATGGCGATTATGTAATCTTACTCGCGAACGCGCGATCGGCGTGGGTATTTTTTGCGATCTTCAGCCAGTCAGTCGTAAATAGTCGTGAGACGGAACGAGAGGGTCCGCGTCATTTCTCTTCTCTCTCTCGACCTTGAAACGGACGCCGAAGACATCAGCGAGACCGGAGATTAAAGCTATGCGAGAGATGATGCGCATTTTTATACCCTCTCTGTGGTCCTCTTTCTCCCCTCCCCCCCTCCCCTCCCCTCTCTTTCTCTCTCTACACCTTTTTTTTCCATGGGACAAATTAATCGGCTGATATTTTTGTCGAGATAAACGATACAACTTGACGCAAATGCTAATCTCGTACATTGCGGCAGCAATGCACGATATATTTCGACGGCGCTTTAACGGCGCTGATAGTGTACTATTTTCGTTTCTGTTCTTAAATAATACGCGTACGCCTTTCGAGAGATTACAGAGATGCGCGATTTACAAAATTATGAAAATGTGCAATTTTCCTTAAGACTCGTGAATGTAATATGTAGCATCACGATTTTTATCACGGATATAATTTTGAATTGTGCGTAATTTTATATCGCAATTTTGAAGCGTGTTATTTTTAATCTTATATTAAAATTATCAAAATGTATAATAAAATACTCAAAAAATGCTTTAAAAAAAGATAAACAGCATATACTCAGTTATATAAAAATTACTTATCAAACTCTTATATCTTTTAATGTTAAAAAATGTATATCTATATAGAATAATGTACAGTAAGTGCAGAAAGTACAAGAAAATTTTTTATAAAAAAAACTTTATTTGTAAAAAATAAACATTAATTAGCAATTTTATACAATAAATAAATTTTGTTCTAACATAAACAATCGAGCTTTGCATGTATTCCTGATTTTAAAAGCTAAATTTCTCAACTGTACTACTTTTTGAGCATTCAAACAATATAATTTTTAATTTTCGCTTATTTTTCAGATAATATATTTTCTATAATTAATATACATCTTTTTTTGGTATATACATATATATAATTTCAAGAAACATACAGTCTATTATATTCTTTATGAATAAATTGTTAATTACCCAGCAAAAAATGATCGTCAATTAAACGTCGAATTGGTGTGGAAATCATCGTATCGATATCGATTCGACATCAATTCGATGACTCGCTTCTCGCTGGATAATATTTACTTTTTAAAAATAAAGTTTTTTAAAAAGATATTTTCTCTGTATGAATACTTTTTGTACTCACTGTATATAACATAAAGAATACATAAAATATCATATTAATACATAGAATAATTAGGAATATGATTAAAATTTATTTGGCATAGGAAACGAAAAATGTACATTTATTGCCAAAAATATTAGTTGAGCTCACAGGCTTGTATATAGAAGTCTGTGGTGCTGCTTTTAAACGCGTACACTTTTCTGTAATCACTTTTCTAACAACTCATTTGAACGTTAATAATTAGAAACAAGTGTGCCTCATACATTTAAACCATTTGAGATAAAAATAATTTTCATTTTATCATTGTATATAGTGAGTGCAAAAAGTATTTGTACAAGGAGATATCTTAAAAAAAATTGTTTAAAAAAAAAACATTAATTAGCAATGTATTGACAAAGAATGAAATAGACTGTATATTTCTCAAAATTGCCTAAGATGTATAATAACTAAAACATATTATCTTAAAAATAAGTAAAAATGAAACATTTGTATTATATATTTGAACGCTCGAAAAATATTCATACCAGACGAGAAATTTAATTTCTGATTGTAAGATCGGAAACACATAAAGTGCTTTTGTTTATATTAGGACAAAATGTCATATAATATTGTTAATTGATGTTTATATTCTACAAATAAGGCTTTTTTATTAAAATTTTTTTTGTATGAATATTTTTTTGTATTCACTGTTATATTTAGTGAATAAATACTTCATTATTAGTGCGATTACATGATAAAAAATCTAACCACATATCGTACTGCAATACAAAAAGAATCAATGCTAATAATATATCGCAAATATATCGTACATCTCCACTCGATAGCTGGATATTAAAGACACAGAGCATAAATGATCCATACATACGTAAAATTGGTCCATAAAAATGAGAGAGATAGAACGCGGAGATGGCCAACCCCTATCTCTTTTTATTCAATCGATTACAATATGTCAAAAAGTAAAAAAGATTGGTCATCTATACGCTTCCCCTCTCTCATATTTGTTGACTATATTTGATACACTATTCATTCTTATATTTGAGAGTGTTTAAATACAGTCTTAAGATGTCATAAGCTAATAATTAGAGGGTTGTATTGGTATCTTAAGACGTTACTTAAGACGGTTTTAAAATAAGAACGGTCTATGAATATCGCTCTTAGATACGAATGGCGCAGTCCATGCTCTATGCCTTTGTTGGATACCTACTATACGTTTGCGCGTGCACACCGTTGGCACCATCGCGTGTTTACACGAGGAAGTGCGCGTCGTGCTCCGAAACGATAAACAAAGTTCGGCAAACTGGCAATAACAACGCGGTGTTACTCCAACCGCCCTTATGTCAGTTTCATTGTCTATCGTAGGGTTACGTAATGGTGACGCCATCCCCGGGTTCTTTGGGCGCCGCGCCGTGAGACGTGTTTTGCGAATTCGACGCAGTTCGGGGTCACATTCGTCCCTACCTCTGGTGTTCGTTTCTATAATAAAGCCATGCGCGTTCGCTCGATCAAGAGATTACTTTCCATCATCGAAATTATTATATTACCAAATAACGTTAATGGAATGTTAAAACCTTTAAATTTTTTAATTTGAGCAAAAAAATGAGGAAAGAGATTTGAAAGCGAAATATCGCTTGTGTTAAAAAAGATCCAGATTGCAAATAAAAGTTTAAATATTACAAATAAAATTTCTTCTCCCTTTTAAAGATTAGTAATTCTGTCGCCGCGTGGGCGAATACGCGTAGTTGTGACGTACTGTCGACGTATTGTTGAACTTGAGAAAACGTGTCCAGACCGGAGGAATCGAACAGACAGATGGGGCGATTCCACAGGAAACGAATATATTTAACCCTCCATCTGCAACCAGAATTTTTTTTAGCACAAGCGAAAAGATCCTGTAGAAATCATATTAAAAATATATAATCTACAATATATAAAATACTTGTAAAATACATATTTTTAAAGCAACTATTGGTGCGATCCATTTGGCATTAAAAATGTTTCAAATTTGATTGATCAATCGGAAGAAAGAATTTTACTAACTGACTAATCAAAAAATGCTTCGAAACATTTATAGTAACAAGTGAACCGTAACCTATGTGTTGTCTTTACACCAATTGATTCATCTCATTACTCTGTGCATAAAAGTATTAATTAAGATACAGTTACCAAAAAATGAATAGGTTAGCAGATAAAGGTGCTTTCTATTGATTCGATTAGAACCAAAGTAGCAACTTTCAAATAGTGCTATCGCAAAATCTGTCCATTTTTTATTTTGTCTAAGGAAACTTTTAATTAGTATTGCATAATTTACAAAATCACAGTTTCAGTCAATTTGACTGAAGCCACGTTTTCTATATTTACGCAGGGTCTTTTCACTTTCAAATTCCTTCCACATATCAGACTATGAATTATAGGATTGAATTTTTATATGAATTTGACTAAAATTAAAGCAAAGTTCACTAAGCTTAATATTGGTTTTTGTTTCCTGATTGATTATATTTTGACTCCAATTCTAAGTTGTTATCTAGTCTGGTATCGGCTTTACAATCAGCAGGGCGAAAGAAGAAAGCAGCGGATTTTCAGGATGATGTAGATTAACGAAGATCATAAACACGACAACAGTAGAAAAGGAGCAAGAAGAGAGAGAGAAAGAGAGAGAAGAGGAAAAGTGAAAAGAAAGAAAGGCTTCTGGGTTATTGAATCATTATGTTAATTGCGTAACAATACACGCTGTTCGTTGGTTAAATTGGCGTAATGCCAATCCTGCTTTACTGGCAACAAGTCGCCGTGATCGCAACGAGTACGTATCACGCGTAGACACAAGGATAGATACTTGTGCAAAAAAGAAAAAAAGAGAATAGAATAGAACATGGAAAAAATAAGCGAGTTGAAGCCAGTAAAGCGGCTAGGCATGTTTGTCGAGTAAATGAATATAATTGGTTTTAACCTATGGATCCAATCAATCGTATTTCATTATTGCTCAGCGAGCAGACTTTACCGCTTTGTTGACTTAAACGTGCTCACTGATTTTGCTCAGGTACTTAAAAATTTAGATAGATACAGATCTAAAAATAATTACGTTAGGTCATCAAAATAATTTATACATGAAATTCAAACATGATGAGCAATGCTGTAAAAAGTTTTGACTTTTTAACAACTAGCTTGAGCAGCTACAATAATTATTTTAATAGTTCAATAAAATTATTTTTAGATCTGTTTTTATATTTGTTTTTAAATATTATATTTCAATAAAACTGTTCTTTCTATGGACATAATCGTTATTTATTATGCACTCTACTATGACCTCCCTTCGATAACTCTTAATGATAGTGTCAGTGTCACTGTCGTTACGACATGCAGGTTTTATAAACGATAAAAAAAATTGCACAATGACAATGTAAGAACATCGTTAAGGTTATAGGTTTTTCATTTTCTGATTAATTATGGTTAGGCTTAACCTGATGATAACGTAAAAATTGTATTTTTCCTATCAACTATCACTAAACTGATGATTTTGTAGTAACTTTTAAAATTATCACTAGAAAACTATTAATTTAATGATTAATCGTAGCTGAAAGAACACAATTTTTATATCACCAAGTAATAACATTAATCTGAACTACAATTAAATTTAACCAGATAATGAAACACTAGGCCTAAGAATTAGGGACTTATGTATCTTCAAATGTTAAAGCATGATACATAATTAAATTATAGCATTATTATAAATAATCAGATACGTGACAGAAGTATTTTTTAAGTGAGAAACAAATAAGTAATTAAGAGAATAATATACGCATATATTTGTGTAGTTCTCCAATTATGATATAAAAAGACCAAGTCTAACATTGCGCGCGCATAACGACAGCTATAAATATAATGGGGCAAATTTCTTATTAATGGCAAATGGTTTCTAACAGCGGCCTTATATTAACTTATAAAATGCCAATTCTGATTGGTCATAAATGTCATTATTTCGCGAATGACTGTACATCCTTGAAATTGGTTCACCTGGTCTTCTTATATCATGGTTCTAACTAGAGTTATGTAGAGAGAGGGAGGGAGGGAGCACACAAAGAAGAGGAGGAGAGGAAGGGGGTGCGCGACGAGGCCGACGAGGCGAGCGGCTAGTTTCGAATTCTCGGCAAACTTCACGCCGGTGCTGGTATCTGCTCGATATAAACACAAAGTCCTCAAATCCAAGCAACCGTAATTAATATACAATAGAGAGAGAGAGAGAGATGGATGGATGGATTAATGCATATACATTATTCCGTATTCATGACATTCATGTGCGCGCCACTCCGGCACGCTCCGCGCTCGACTATCTTCTTACCTCCTCACCGAATCACCCGTTCATTTCTAATACGCGTTCCTCGCCCCGTCAACCGCCGTTCCGAATGATTCCGATCCCGACTTGCCGAGGCTGCGCGATACGCGTCGGCCTGTGGCGTACGTGACCGGAGAACGGCCTGCGCGCGCATCCCAACGCCGAAAACAAGCGGCGGAACATGAACCAGCGTCGCTCGGCGTCCTTGTCTTAACAATTTCGGCCACGTGAGGGACAAGGGCTAACGTAAACACGCCGAGTGGGTCGACTGCCCTCCTCACGAAGGAGAGAAGAGTCGAGCGCCTTGCTCTCTGTTTTTTTTTTTTTCAGGGGTTGGACGCGCGCGTACGGCGTAGAAAACTCTGGCGCTCCCGTATTATTACGCGCAAGATGGCGGAGCCGGCGAGTTGGAGCGAGCGAAGCGAAGCCAGCGATTCTCACTCGTGCGCATCTTCGTGTTGTCAATGTCGAGACAATTCGGTGCGCGCGCGCGCGCGCACGGCTTCGAAGCTTCGCGAAGCGGAGCTATAGCTAGATATCGTATTCGGTAGCCGTCGCGTCGTTTCGTGTCGGACAGATACGAGTATGATTTGCGTAGCATATTGGAACTCGTGTGGTAAAAGCAAAATCAATGCACGAGAGCAAACATCGGTTTCCCATACAGCACGGATTTCCCAGGAATGTCCTAAAAACGTTCAGAGGACGTTCTCAGGATATCTCTCAAATAAAGTGTGCTGTATGGGTAAGTTTCTTCCCTCCCTCCCTCCTCGCTGCGTGACACCTGCCGCGTGAATCCCATTCCGAGCAAAAATACAAAGTCACGATAAAGTTGAAATGAAATGTTAAGGATTTGGCTATGTAATATCAGATAAAAATATCAGTCAAAAAAAATCAATATATATTTGTCAAAAAATTATTTTTTATCATAAATACATCTTAAAATATTAACTAAAAATAAAACAAATAATTTGGTCTATAATAGCTTCGTGCAACGGAATGATTATATATATATATATATATATTTTGCTGCAACTTCAGGTAAATAACTTAAATGAATAAACGGGTCCAAATGTACTTTTGCACGAATATTTATTGGAGTTTTATTAATTTGATTTAATTCTCGTAATGCTATGAACTTATCAAATTTGCAGACAACTACTACAAAACGCGATAAAAAAAATCAAGGTTAACAAAAAATTAAATAACTTTTGAACTATCAAGAGTATTGGTTACAATTTTATATAGATACTCAGATATAATAATAAATTTTTTGTATTTTTGGTAATATTTTGAGACGCGATATACATACATTCTTAAAATAAATTCTACAAATCATTCCAACAATATTACATTGATATTGTAAATGTCACTACACTTTCTTAATTTCTGTGCTGTATCGTAATTAAATAAAATGTGACTTCAGACTGGTTGCATCAACGTTATTTTGGCTTTAAGTGAGACTTAAACATCTGTCTTTATCCTTCTTTCTAAATAAATAAAGACAGACATATATTAAGTCTTTTAAAGTCATGATGATGTTAATGTAATTGGACCTTCATAATTATTTTAGAGCCATTTTGATTTCGTGTTCTGCTTATTGAAATTCGGTATTTCGCTCTATCAATACATAATAAATAATAAAATAATGAATAAGATAACAATATCAATTTTAAAGTTCAAAATTCGTAAGCAATATAACGAGAGGTCAGAAACGAGCTAATAATTAGGTTAACAAACAAAATCTAGTTTATTACATGAAAATCAAAGGAAGAAAGGATTAAAACTAGTTTTTCAACAATAATAGTCAATGTAAAGCCGTAATCACACTAGCTATCGCGCGATTAGCGATTGACGATTACTTTTGCTCCAATTAGAGCAAAACAGTTTCACCGATTGCTCCGAACGTTTCGACTAAACTCAGTCTTTCTCAACCAATTAATAAATTACAATAGAGAATAAATTAAGAAAATGGAAAACTAAGAATACATAAACACCGTAATAAATAAACATTGGAAAGGCTCAGAAATAAAACATAAATATCTAATCGTATTCCAAGCTACTCGTCGCCGAGGCGAACGTCACCGAAACGGAGAGGAGGGGAAATGAAAAAGAAGTAACGCGCAAAACAGTCGCGAGCAGCTGCTCTGGCGGCGTTCGTCAGGCTAGAAAAAAAAAATAAAAAAAAGTCGTGCGATCCTTACGTGACGTACGCGGCGGTACCGTGAAATGTCACCGTATTCTTTCGTGATTTCGGAAGAAATATTCGCGAAGAAGTTGCGTCGCGGGCCTCTCGCCAAGAAACCTCGCGGTTTGCGTCATCCTGCGGCGGAGCCGTTGTCTGAGAACCACGTTGCCTACGTGACTCGCAGGGCGTCGACGGAGCCTCGTGATTCGCCGGCGGATGGTGGCGAGAGAGAGAGAGAGAGAGGGGGAGAGAGGGAGAGAGAGAGAGGATCGACACTATCCGCGGTCCGCGGTGGGCGGTGAGACGGGTGGCGGAGTGTTAGTAAGCAGGAGCCGGCCATCTTGTCGAGCTCAGTCGGAAACCAACTGCCGAGCAGTGAGGGACGGTGATGTGGAAGAGAGGCCAGATGTGTTAGACGAGGGGTTTTTAATGCGCTTCCGAGCCCGATTGCCGCTACGTGCGAGAGGCTGTGCGATAGCGACGACGGAGCCACGACGACCATCGCGGGGCTTTCGCGAGCGAAAAGGCCCGGTACATCCGGTTAAAAACCTTCAGCTGGGCGGGAGCTGCGGAGGAGCGGAGAGAGGCGGAGGAAGCGGCGGCGGCGGCGGAGGAGGAAGAGGAGGAGGAGGAGGCAGCGGCAGCGAAGAGCAGGTCGCGGAGAAGGTTCTGGCGAGAGGCTGACAGCGAGAGCTTAGCTTCTCATCGG
>NW_017297270.1:887375-898391 GCF_001594075.2 Trachymyrmex cornetzi | reverse complement strand
GAGAGAGAGAGAGAGAGAGAGAGAGAGAGAGAGAGAGAGAGAGAGTGAGAGCGGAGGATGACCGACCGAGAGAAAGTGCGGTGTCAAAGTCTGTGATAGTATTTATTGAAAAAAAAAAACAACATCGTTATCAGTAGCACCTGTGGACGTGTCATCTTCGCGAAAAAAGAAGAGGAGCGATTGAGGAGGAGATATACATACATTAGCGAGAGAGAGAGAGAGAGATAGAGGGATAGGCTTTATATATTTATTTACATCTGTGATATCGACGCTGATATACATCAACCTTCTTCGCGAAAAAAAGGAGTCGAAGAGGAGCGAAAGAGAGAGAGGGAGAGAGCGAGAGGCGAGTGACGTGGTCGAGAGAGAGAGAGAGAGAGAGGGAGGGAGGGAGAGAGAGAAAGAAACATCGCTCCGAAGAGATTATATCAGTTTCTTAGTGGATAGGGTTTTTTGTATATACGACTGACTCTTTTTTATAATTATTACTATCGGTGCGAGAGGAGCGGAGAACACGCGCTCGGACAAGATCTCTCGACAGTGGTGAACCAGAAGATTCTCCGGTCTTTCCCGGACGATCGTTTCGCAAAGGCGACGAGAGTACGCGAGAGAGGAAACATGGTGGAGAAGATTCTGGAGGAACGAGAAGACGGCACTCAAGAGGCCGGACGAGGTGAGTAAAACTCCACTTCCATGACTTGGTAATAAACGAACTTGGATTCGAACAAAAATTCAAATTTTGCTGGAGTATTCGAAATTGATCGAAATACACAATTTTTTTGGCTTGTTTGAGGTTTAATCGAGTGTTTGTTTCTGATCTCTGTCATTTCCAAAGAAAAAAACTCCGCCAAAAAAAAGGATTTCCAGATTCCTCTTCGAGGAATCGGGAGCTTTGTTTTTGAAAAATATTATGTACAAAAATACTATAGTAATGTTTGTCAAGCAGGCTGGTTTCTTTTCAGGAGATGCGTGTGTCATTCTGTGGTTCTATCTTTAAATTCGTCGTGTTAACATGAAATTTACAAAAATTTTTTTTTAGCGAGAGAAATAGAGGGAGGGAGAGCGAGCGAGCGAAGTGCTGATTGCAAAAAGTGCAAGCAACAGACCTTTCATTATTCACTGAATGCCAAGAATGTTTGTATTGACTGTCTCCTAAAATCCGCGTCGTATTACGGATTTGGATTTCGAGGAATTGTGAATTGAAGATTACAATTTAGCCAATCAGAACGAAGTTGACGAAGATGGAAATTTTCCGGTCGAATTGTAATCCCCCTAATTCTCGCGACTCTCAGTCTTCAATGCGTAGTATGAGACAAGGTCGAAACGAAAGCAGTCAGAGTATATTATTGATAATATATTATAGATTTTCGTACGCGATACAGATTCAAGAATATAGGCTCTGTCCAAGGAGTCACGGCCGTCACGGCACTGTCTTGCCATGTATTGATATACTATATTGATATTTGTTTTTACGAACCGGCTAACTTCTCAGAGTCGGCGGCCGGCGCGACGGCGGCCATTTTTGCCGGTCGATGTGTAATATAACGACCCGGTAACGGGTGAACGCTGGGGCGAACGCTCTTTCGCAATTTGCGTTTTCACTGTGTCGCGGAGCGAGGTGGAAACTGCAGGGTTGAATGGAAGGAAAGGAACGATTGAGAGACGGGTTTGAATGCTCCAGTCGTTGACAGGAAGAGGGAAACCGCGACGAGAATGCGACGAAACGCTCAGAATCCGCGTTGGTCTATCGACGTGATCGTCTTATTGCGTCATCATTTTTGGAAAGTGTGACCGGCTTCAAACGTACAATTATGCTATTCTTTTCGACTCTCTCGTATTCTGCATATTGTTTTTTGTCACTCATCGTACAAGCGGCATTTTCGATTCTGGCCGTATCGACTCTGTGTTACGAGTCGGGGCTATTCTCACGCGAAGAAGAGGACGAAACGCACTGCTCGTTCAGCGATTTGCTTTTCGTCGCGGAAAATCCGCGTTGCGAATACGGAATGATACGGGATCGACCGCGGAAGGGGCGACGGAAAGAGAGAACTTTCTCGAACCGGCGCGGCGCCGCGGTACGTCCATACGCTCGTGAGTCGCCTATCGGCTGGTTAATTAAACACGGCCACTTGTGCCTGTTCTTGCACACAGAAAAGTACATACTGTACGCAAGTAATAATTATGGTAAATTCTGTCACTCATACTATACTGTATTATATTAATACGTTTAAAAGCTGCTTTGTATCAAGTCAGGTAAAAATCATGTTTTAAATGCTTAATCGATATTTTTAACATGTCTTTTTTATAATGTTTAAAGCATGAAACAGAGTAATAAAAACATGTTTAAAAAAACACAATATTTAAGTCAAACATATTATATTTTTCAATACATACATTTTTTAACAAAAGAATTAAATTAGTGTACTCAAATGAATAATTTTTTTCTCTATATAGTCTTTATCTTTTTCTGATTCTTAGGACTAGAAAAAAAGAAGTTAAACCGAGATTAAAGTTAATCTGTATTGAAAGAAATAGTTAATGAGCAGGAATTTGACGCGTTAATCGCTGTTCATACAGAAAGTTGTATTTATGTCTTTTTTTAACAAAATATAAAATAAACCAACTTTTCTCTATACTTGTGAAAATAATACAAAAAGCTTAGCGGCGATAGAACTTTGATGAGAAATTGTTTCAATAAAAAATGGACGTGTTTTTAAAAAGTAATTATGGTAAAATAAGAAATTTTTATTCAAACCGTAAAGTTGTATTGTTAAATATAAATATTGACCTACTATTTAAAGCGCACATAAAGCATTAAAAACAATTTAAAAACATTGTTTTATTTTTAAAAAAGAATATCCTCTGTCAACTCTGTACCTAACATGTAATTTTACACAGAAAGTATAAATTGCCAATTCCAGTTGCTTTTTTTGCAGACTCTACAATCTGATACAACCTTAATACTGGAAGGTAATAATTAGACTACTTATTTTGAATATCGAAAGTACTGTACGAGGCTTTTAATATTCGAAATAAATAACTAATCGCTACCTTTCGGTAGTAAATTGGCCGGTATCTGATACATATAAAGGCGTTAATTTCGCGTTAACTTTGATATAATGATAATAACGAGCGACGCGCTCGCCGATTTTCTCGATGACGGAATTCCGATTCGTACAACGTTTACGGGAACGGGTTTCGTCACGCTGCGTGGAAATGTGGAATTGCGACGTGCAAAGCGGGCTTCTCTGTTGAAGCGCTTATCGACGAGCATTATCGGTGCGCGTACATCGATTTTTTCCTGTTACGCCATCGTCGTGGCGTGGTGTCGTCTCCGCATTCTATGCGTTTCGATGCGATCGTCACGTTCAACTTTGGCTGTTAGGAAATGCGGCAAACCGAGTAAATTCCCGGTTCACTTCGTTTACGCGTTGTCGCGAGCGACGAGCGGTTTGTCCCGATACACGTTCGCTTCTGTTTACGTGTACACTTTCTTGGGTTTTCCTACTCCTTCGGCCAATTGTTAATCGAGCGAGCTGGTCGCTAATTATACCGCGCCGTGTCTCTTCGTTATCTCTAAAAGCGGAAACCTGGAAGAATAGCCGAGGTCTGGATGGCGCCGCGTCGAAATTATGCAATGCATCAGCGGGCATAATAAAGTAAAAACAGAGACGTGCAGTTAGAGCAGTCTCCGAAATAACAGGATGACGAAACAAACGCGCGCGTTCCGCATAATCATCTCCCGCTCGACAACCTTCTAGCTCCACCTCGTTGTCCGTTCATTGACGCAGTCAGTCCGTTAACACTATAGAAACCGGGCGGTCGTTACTGACCGTTTCTATTTTTTTAGATTAATATTAGACGAATAGAGGATTCTGACATTTTTTTCGACATTTCAGTAATTTCCTTTATTATACTGATGAAATATTTGGTTTTTTTTCATCATTTTCTTTATCTTTATAGTAATTTGATTCGTCTTTTTCGACTCAGTTTTGTAGTAAACTTGTGGTTAGACTTAATTGATGATATTGTAAAAATAGACTTAATTTGATAATAATATAAAATTTGTATTTTTTTTCTAGCTACAGTCAATCATTACTAAATTGAGTTTTAACTTTTAAAGTTACCATTATGAAACCATAGTTTAGTAATTAATAATTGCCAGAACGCGTAGTTTTTACATTACTATTAAGTCACGTGAGATTAAATCTAACCTACAAGTTAATACCAGAAAAAACTACAAATTAGTACTGGAAAATGAAAAACCAGGCCTAAATGAGTAAGAAACGTTGATACTTTCAGTATTAACGGCGCACTCGCGTATTATTTATAATATATAACAGTACAGATATAAAATCTAATAATTATAATCATATCCGCAATTTCTCCTTACACAAGCGAAAAAAAATGTAAGTTTCTAGCTGCGGATTGATTATGGTAGTGTTTTGTAACAATTTTTAATAAAGTTATCACTAGTAACTTTTAAAATTACCACTGTAAAACCATCAGTTTAATGATTAATTATAGCAGGAAACGCCATTTTTACTTCTAGTATTAATGGTGCACGCGCATATATGTATAACAGTACATATATTAAGTCCAGTAATTATAGTCGCATCCGCAATTTTTCCTTATTAAAGCGAAAAAGGAAAAAGGCGAGGAAATAGGAGATCGATTTCGGTATAAATACGAGACCGCCGAATTCTTTACTTTTGTCCACGTCTGCGAAAGTTATTTCGCCTCGTTCGCAGATCGAATCACGCTAACGCCCGCTAATCCCGTTCGACGCCCGAGACGATTTTGCGCCAATAACTTTTGAATTTCGGAGAAATAATATTTTTGGAGCTAAAGAAACTCCGCGCACGAACGAGAACATTTTGCAACAACGTCGCTCCGAAGCGGCGCGTCGTTGGCACGGCGGATTATTTTTTGGGCGGTGGATAGAGGAGGGCAGGGGGAGAGGGGGACAAGTGGGTTAGTCGGTATATGAGGTTTCGAGAGGGGTCTTGGGATTTCTCGGCACCGGCGCGGCGCGACGCAGCGGTTCGTGACGCGAAGGGAGGACGCGAGTCGGTTATAGGGCGACCCAAACAAAGAACGAAGGGTGGAAGGGTCCCGGGCCGCGCATGTCAACTCGACGCGTCCTTAAAGGGAAACGCGCGCGATACGTCGAACAAAAGAGTCGACGTCGACGGTTTACGTATCGTGTTTTATACGAGTGTGTACTGGCCGTTTGATCGCGCGAGCTGAGCAACTCTGCGGGAGAACGAGTACGACTACGACACTACGACATTCGGCCGGCGAATAAAAAGAGACATCGAGGCTATATATATATATATATATATATATATATACACACACACACACGTATACGTGCGTTATCGCGTCTTTCTACGAAGGAGCCGGATGAATAAAGGAATACGTGATGAGTAGGAGAGACAAAGCTACCAGGCGACGCCAGCGGCCCAAATATACCCGATGACGCCGCGGACAAAAGCGCGACAAGTGTAACTACGATTTTAACGAATTTACCTCACGCGAAATGGAAATGTCGAGGACAAATGTCCGCGTTGGTGTTTTTTTTTTCTCTCGGATTCCTCCCTTTATCTGATACCAAATCGGATGGATTTTGTGGACAGTCATGGAAAGAATACGCTGACAAAAATTTTGTTAATAATTGAGTTTAGATGATAGTTACTAAAGTTCTTGGTGAAATAATTTTAATTAAATGTTTGATTAATTTTATTGAATTAACTAAAAAATTTATTTCTTTATATTTATGAAATATCTACAAAAAATTTTTTTTTTTTTTTTTTGAACTAAATGCAGATCTCAAAATAATTTCATTGTACCATTAAAATAATTAAAATAATGTAGAACGTTTAAATATAGATGACAATGCTGCGAAAAGTTTAACAGTCAAGAATCAGTTTCTAAACTCCTAACATAATTATTTTGATGGGTTTCAAACAAAGTTATTTTCAGATCTGTATCTAACTAAATTTGTAAATACAATATTTTTTGTTTAAATGTTAATAAAAGCAGTATATACACTGGTTTTTTTAGTTTTTTCTTGAAAACATAATTTGGTAATTCTGAAAATTGTAAAATATACGGCAAACTGAGATATCTGTTCGATATATCGTGTAAAAGTGTAAAATAATTCTTGAAATAATGGCATATTTCTCAGCTGTCAAAAATTGCTGCAGGGGCGCTGCGGTAGTTGACAACTAAGTATATATTTCAGGAATTATTTTATACTTTTACATGATGTAGATCATCAGACAGACATTTCAGTTTGTCACATATTTTACAGGTTTTAGAATTACGAAATTATTATATTTTTAAGGAAAAACTAAAAAAATGAGGCTTTATGGTAAGTAATTTATTTACAATATGTAGTTTTCCTCTCGTATCGTCGCGAGAGAGTCTTAATATTTGAATGACTACAATTCATATCCAATTCTATAATTTATATGCCGATTAAATTTTTAATCTTGAAACGCTATTCAGTTGATATTTTTCGCAATACATTAAGATACTTATCAACGTAAGTATCATTAAATTACTTGTCAATTTAATTTATTATATTACTATTCCAGTTTTAATTAGGATTGCGTTTTAAGACTGAAAATTTAATTGGCGCGCAGTTTGGAGAATTCGATATGTAAATTCATTTTAACATGTTATTGCGCATGAAGATCAAGCTTGCATCAAAATTTCTTTTTTTAAAAACAGTAAGTTATCTTAAATTTAAAAATAAATAAACTAATCAGAGGCGTCTTAATATCTTAAGACATTAAAATGGTCTTGAAATCAAAACAAATTATGAATATTATCTAAAGACTGAAGCTTGAATAAACGAAAATATGTTATACGTCATAAATAAATTAAAAAATCAAAATACAAAAAGTAACGGTAAAAATCGTTATCGTTATTAAAAAATGTTACTTTGTTATCGTTACGATTACAAAAAAAATTACGGATACAAAAAAAAATAACGCAGTTATATATACTACTAAATTACCAAAAAAAGGAACTTGTAACTGTAACTTCGTTACAAGTAACGAGTTACTTCCATTCCGTGGTTAAAGTTGAATTTCCAATTGTGTACGTAATTATTTCGTTGATTCAACGAAATTATTTTTAAATCTGTATCTAGTTAAAAATTTTTAAATACTTTGAGAGAACTCCCATGTCATAGTTTTTCCATGTAGGCGAAGTAATCGATATGTTATTATCTGCGAAATGGAAAATTTCGAGATACGCGGTTCTCGATCCTTCGCGTCACATATGTGCAGCCTCACGTAACGACAACAGCTGGAAAAATAGAAGTCACGCTCCGTCACGTCGCGTGATTACCTCTCCTTCCGCCTGACCCTTTAATTAGGCAACGGCATTCGCGTCCCGTCGTTTTGCTCGTTTTAATTTATGCGATCGTTAATGATACGCTATTACATGGAATCGCATTGCCTTCCTCTCGAATTCTCGATCGGCCGAGATGATCTTCACGACTCGATATTTCGAACAAGGCTTTCGGCAGGTTGAGTCTCAACATAATTAAAGTCAACGGAAGGGTGACGCACGAAATCTCCTTTCACCATTTCCTTTATACATAAATATATTTATTTTTAAATTGATGTAATACAGATTGATTAGAATTAATTATCAAATATAGAGTTACGAAAGTCTGAGGATTTGAATAATTAAATTAACAGTATGACATTTGCGTCTCTCTCTGTATTTCTTATCGTCGACTCATTCGGGACGGCGTAATTATAGACTTTGTTAAAAATATAAATGTATATATAAAGTATCACCCCACAAATTGACTAAACAGATTGATTAAACTTTATATTTAATGAAAATTAAATTGGAAAGTTTTTGTTGAAAGATAATATTTTTGTTTTTATAACAATTTTCATGAGAATATATTTATTCGTATTTATTTTTATTGAAATTTTAATAAAATGAATTTTAAAAGTAATATTTATTTTATTAATCTAACATCTAATTTTGACCGTGATTGACGCTTCTCCAATTTGGTTGATATTTAGTAAATTTAGTTGATTTATTCATATAAACGGTTCTGTTTCTAATCTCAATATTTATTTTTATAACATTTTGGTAGTTTTCCTTTGGGTTCTATTACTGTCTTTTAATAAAACAAAAAAAATAATTCATTAAGGCTGCTTTATACTTTTGGTTAAGACTGTACATTTCGGAAGCTGCTTGCATGTGTTATATTTTAATCTGACAAATTACGAGCCTCGTTTATTTTCATATGTAAGGAGTATTAATTGCAGCGTTATATACCGATGTTTCCTTAACGATTTGCGTAGTAAGAGAGATCACCCCCGTGACGATTTTCACGTAATCAGCAGCTCCCGCACGCGCGCGCATACGCGCGGATAGAACACTATCGTACGTGCATATCTCGCGTAAGATGGCGGCGTTCCTTTTCTGTGCCAGTCATTGAACTCGTAGTGTCGGTCGTTGTGCGGCGTCGGTGGCGGCCGGTGAGGCACGAAAATACATTCGCTGCGCTACCGAAATTATGATCACGCGTGAAAATGCTAGAACGGGCCACTACGCGCGCCGAGAGATTAATAGAGACATTTGATACGAAATCAGTGGAGAAGGGTCGATCGAAAAGACATTGATCTTCCGGCATGAAAGAGAGAGAGGAAGCTTCGCGTGGCAATTTTCAGAGACGAGCGACGCGATCCTGCCAAAATTCCTGGTCCAATCCTGTCTCGTACTTTTATTTTTGGTGAATCGTGAAACCTGAATCCGCCGAGATTCCTTGACGTCTCGTTACCTATTGATTGTCTTTCCGTTCGAAGAGACGCATTCGAGTGACACTTGAGTCGATCAATTCGTCTCAAGTTTTCTAGAGATGTGACGATTAACGAATCCTTGAAGAATCCCGCCGCGATTAATGTCAATTAATATATAAATTAACTTTATCGATTTAACTTATTTTTTCTCCTAGTTCTAAGAATTTAAAAAAAGATACAGAATAAATGAAACCGCGATTAAAGTTAGTTTACATTGGTAGAAATGGATCTAATGTTTATTTCTATTAACGTAATATCGATTTTAAACACGGTTCAAAATTACTCTTCATCTTTTTCTAATATTCTTTAAACTTAGAAACTTAGAAAAAGATGAAGGATAAAGTTAACCCTTACCGTACCATCTACAATTTGGTGCCTCATCCATATCAAGGGTCACTAGAACCTCTTCGTAGAAAAAGATGAAGGATAAAGTTAACCCTTACCGTACCATCTACAATTTGGTGCCTCATCCATACCATCAAGGGTCACTAGAATTTCTTCGTTTTTTCACCTCTTCGAAATAATTAAAAAAATCTCTAAAAATTCACCAACATACTTTCAACTTTCTAGAATAAATATTGACTCTTTATTTTGGAAAGTAATAAAATGTAGTATAATTTATAATTACCGAAAGACTCAAAGAAATTTGCACGAACAGGAATCGCTCGGTCACTAGTTATACCCATATTAGTACGGTAAGGGTTAAACCAAGATTGAAGTTAGTTTACATTGATAGAAGTGGGTATATACGTGACTTTTCGTTTCGTCGTTGCATCCAAGCCTCGAGCGTGGCCTGAACTATATTTGTCATCGATTAACGCAGTCATCGTCACGCGAGTTAAATATAACTCGCGTGCACCAGGCAGCGTCCGCGATCGGATCGCTCCGGGCAACGCAACGTGGCGATAGAACGGATTCGAACTGTCTCTCGGTGGTTCCGACTCAATAACCACTTTTCCCTTTGTCGCATTTCGACTCGATCCCCACGCCGAAACTCTCGAAAGTCAATCATTATGATTGTCCGGGGACAATGAAGAGTCGGCCGGCCTACAGTTATATGCGGCATTCATTCTCGATCTGGCTCTGATTTCTCCTCGATCCACGCGAGCGCTGTCCGTCCATTCTCGAAGGAGTGGTACGAAGTTGAGTCGATTCACTCGCGCGCATTCGCCGCCGGTACTTTGTTATTCATCGCTGTTGTGTTCACCGCGAGTGGCGAGCGGCGACCGTCACCGCAACGTCCTCGCCCACGCGCATCAGCGCAAACCTCTTCCGCGTCGCGTCGCGTTTATCCTTGCAATCTAGCCACCACGTCACTTCTTCCGTTGTATCGTCATACTTCATCTTTAAGGTCTAATTTCACAACTCACTTGACTCTTAGCTGAGGTTCAACTTGTTTCTCATCTTTTTCCAATTTTAAAATTGGAAAGAGACAACGAATAAGTCGAATCTCGATTATGAATTAATCGTCAGTTGTGGAACTGGGCCTGAAAGTTTTTTTTATTCCTTGGTTAATTTGTGGTTAGACTTAACCAAGTGATAATGTAAAAATTGTATTTTTCTAGATACGATTAATACGTATATATATATATATCATTAAATTGATGGTTTTATAGTGAACTTTTAAACCCGATTTTTTTCATTCTCTGATTAACTTGTGCTTTAGACTCAATCTTATTTAATTTGATAATGTAAACATTTTTTAGCTATGACAAGTAACTAAACTGATGGTTTTGTAGTGTAACTTTAAAAATTACTCGCTACAAAACCGTTATTTTGGAGATTAACTATAGCTAGAAATACAATTTTTATATCATTAGATTAAGTCTAATCATAAGTTTACCAGACAATGAAAAACTGGATTTTAAAGTTATCTTCACAAAACCATAAGTTTGGTGATTAATCATAATTAGAAAGATACAGTTTTTATATCATCAAATTAAGTAAGGTTAAATCTAAATCTCAAGTTAACTAGAAAATGAAAAACTGATCTTAAATGAGTAGATGAAGTATTTCTAACAATTTATATAGGTATAGTTTTCTTTACAATCTTGTTCTAAAAAAAGAAAATAAAAAGCATTGCTCAGAAGTCGTCGAAGTCATTATTTTCTTTTATATCTCGTAAGAGTTTGTAACTGTTATAAACTTAAATGTAACATATATATATATATATATA
>NW_017297270.1:867181-877690 GCF_001594075.2 Trachymyrmex cornetzi | reverse complement strand
TATAAAATATAACTATAAAATAAAAAATTTTCTGAACAGTCCACCAATTAATTTGCGTGTCTTTAACCACCTACTCACTTAAAGGTTAAAGAAATCGATTAAAATTCTTCAAGAAGACTTTGTTCTCATTTGCATTTGATTATAACTTTCTGAAACTTAAATAATTTTTAATCCTTTGCGATGTCTAAACTGTTTCTAAAAAAACGAAATTAGATATTATTAGGTATTATCAGCGTTTTTAATCTCATCGACTGATTTAGTACACGAATTAAGGAATTTTTATTACTTGGAGAAATTTATGCAGATCCTAAAAATATAATTTACCGATTATAATAGCATATGAATGCACAATAGATTACCATAACGCGTTATGTTGAGGCAAACTCATAAGATCACAAAGAGTCTTTCTATACTTTGTCTAATTCACGATTGTGCCATATACTTAAGATTACGTTTACATGAAATTTTTACGTATAGATACGTTAAATCTACATGAATCTTTTTCATATATAGGCAATACAAATAATATAAAATATTCAAATTATTATAAATAGGATAACACAATACAGAAAGAAGTTTTTTAGTACGCGAAAATATATTCGAACCGTGTCTCACTCGAGCTGAGATGTGACGGTCGCGGAAACGTCGCTGTAATAAAGGCCCGTCTACAATACACGGAGTAAGAAATTGACCAATCACAGTCGATTATTCTTCTCACATTCGACTGTGATTGGTCAATTTCTTACTCTTATTTCTTACTCCGTGTATTGTAGACGGGCCTTAAGGGCACGTTCACACCTTGGCGGAAAAGCAGCAGCCAATCAGAACTCGTGCTAGTAGTCGACAATTTCGGTTTTTTGTACTACTTACTGCCAGCGCGAGTTCTGATTGACCCCTGCTTTTCCTCCCGTTAAGGTGTGAACGCGCCCTAAGATCACAGCGTGACCCCGACCGGCGATATACATCTCGCGTAAATATCTGCTGCCGTCGTATATCTCCGTTAACACGCGGATCGTGAATCGCGTACCGGTCGGTTATCGGTCTCTCCCGGAGCTGCGCCTTCTCGCGCTGCGCCAAAGCGAGTTGAAACGAGTGAACTTTCCCAGCGGAGAGAACAGAGAGGGAAACGCCGAACTGCCGATGCCGATGCCGTGGCGCCGCACCGGCACGACGGTCTTGGTATCGGCGACCAACGGTCCCATTTTTAGCGGCTGAATTAGAAAGTGCGAGGACAGAGAACCTATATTTACGGTGTATACCGACTAAGCTGTGCAAGATCAAATCGCTAGTCGTTGTCGCGAACCGACGTTAGATTCTAGGCGAAGTAATTTCACTTCCAGGAAATTTTTATTCGGAACTTAATCGACCGTCGCGTGGATTGTTAGACGAAGACCGATTGTCGATTCTCACGATTAATCTTCCGGAGCTGACGTCAAAATCTATAACACAGTTAATGATGTTTACTCTAAAAAATATAGGTGTAGATTTAACACTCAATTCTCATCGTGTCAAGATACCAACATGATGTGGATTTGACATGAGTTTTAAATCATGATGTTAAATTCACACCATGTTAAAATATAAGTGTGGACAACACCATGCGGTATTTATATAATTCTTATCGTATAATTAATGTTGGTACAAACATCAACATAGTGTGTTGACTTAACCATAAAAATTTTAAACCATATGTCAAATCCTCATTATGTCAGTGTTTATATTAACATGAAAATTACATAAACATCGTATGATTTTTATCCCATTCACATCCCATTTCTTATAATGTGACTCTCTGAAACCTATTTATGTTAATTAAAAGGCATTAATTAATTTCAAGGAACCAGAATGGCAATTCGTATTAAAAAGAATTAATATATTTAATAATAAATATATTTTAACAATCAAAAATTTCGTGTAACATGAAGAAAATTGAATTGTTTCATATATCAGATAAGAGCTTTTCGAGCTCGGCTTGTATTTGTGTGTCGTGACAATGTATTATTAATATCAAATGTTACATCAATATAATATAATTTCAAACGTTTCGACTCTTAACGTAGTCCTTCTCAATGAATAAATTTAATAATGAATGAATTGTTTGACATTTTTGTTAGAGATATAATTGAGTGGTTTCACCAAATTGTTATAACTCCGAAGGGTTAAATATTCGTGAGGCTTGGTACCGTATTCGAATTGTACGAGGGCTCGGCCCATCGGATTATTCCGAAGCGTACACGTGTCCAAAACACGCATAGAGACCCTACCAGAGAAGCTTCGAGAAACTGCCATTGTTATGCCGAAGCGGTGGGGACGAGGAGAAATGTACGAAGGGGGGAATTATTCCCGTCTTCATTTAGCCTCCGGCTAAATCGATTGCGCTTCCCATCTCCGCTGGGCACAAAAGTTCGGTCCTCCTCTGTAATCGTGGCACCCCTGTGGAATCCCGGGATTTTCCCCTCTCCCTTGCGTGTATTATTACACAGGGGTAGTACCCCATATTCGAGATATTCGAGAGCCAGAGGGAACGTTCGGCCAGAAAGGGATGATGAAACAGCAATTCTCAATAATATTTCTCTCCCGCTTAATTATTATCCTATCATTTTAATTTACGATTTACCACGATATTTAAGCCTCTAGTTTTGGTCGAGATAGCGCAGACCGAATTACGTGATCGTCACATAAAAACGTATTAAATGACGTCGGTAATTTTACGATGCGTTGGAAATAGCTAGGGATACGTCAACATCTATCAGGTGATAATTATAACGATACGCGAACATTATTTTAAACCATCGACTAATGAGAGTATGGTTATTCATAAAAGCGATGTATCTCGATGAATGCAAAGCTCCCCTGGTTACGCAGCGTGGGACTCTTTTTCATAGCAGTTCCATTTATCCCTTTTTTTTTTTCAACGAACTTCGAACCGCGTCGACATCCAATGTCGATTACGGCGCACGACGTATACGCACTCATGACAGTACAAAAAGCAATTAAGGTAGAACGCAATATGCACAATAAGCGAAGGAAATTACTTAATAATAAATCCTCGCTATGTATATACGAAAAGAATGGCTTTTTGAAGCATGTAAACATTTAGTTAGATGTGTAAATTGTGTAAATAATTATGTCGGATCATCAAAATATGTATATATTAGATGTTTAAACTGAGATTGCTAAAATGTTAAAATTTGTAGGCTTTGTCTTACATATACTTCACGTCAAAAGTTCGGAAATGCTTAAAAAATTGACCTTTTTGGAATTACTTATTTAAATATCTGTAACAAAATGTATTTTTTTAAAATAATAATTTTGTAAATTCAATAACGGCAATAACTATTATTGGATTTGAAGAATTATTGTTAAAAAACACATTGTTATGAATATTTAAGTAGATGAGTAATCTCAAAATATCAATTTTTAAAAAGCATTTCCAAACTTTTGGCCTGGAGTGTAATTATTTTGATGGTCCAACATAATTATTTTCAGATTTGTATTTAGCTACTTGTAATTAGATATTTTAGCAAATACTTCAAATATTTCAGTAAAACCGTTTCTTTTTTTGTGTACCATATTAATTTTGTTATTAATTCCTATTGTACATTTATTACAACATGTGTGATAGATTTAAAAACGTTATACATCCGGTGATGAAAATTATCGTTAGTGTGGTAACGAGCGGTGAACTCTCGAGAGAATGACTAACAGTCGCGTCGCGATGATACCGCAGGCGTCGATAAGCTTGCAATAATAATAAACGACGATAACACGAAACGCGAGTCCGTCACGTGTGGTAGGCCACGATCACTTTGCCCGCAAATAAACATTCTTGTTGCGCAACCACGTCTTTAGAGATGCCCCGTTTTACGACGTACATGCATATTCACGCTGAAAAATTGCTTTACCGCTATTTTTAGATCGCACCGTCTTTGTCTCGTCATTGGGTCAGGTCTTCGTTCATGTTAATCATGTGAAAAATAGGCGAATTAGATTAACAGTAGTTTCAAGTTGTCCGCACTTGTGAAATATGAGCTTATTCATGTCCATTAATGGAAATCCGTTAAATCCGTTAATGAAAGTTTCCATATGGAAAGGACGGTTTTGCTGAAACATCTTGAAAATTTAGCTAGATACAGATCTGAAAATAATATTTCATTGGATCATCAAAATAATTATAAAGGACATCAAACTGATGGTTAGAATGTTAAAATTTGTTGCCTCATTGCTCATTAAGGTTTTTACGTGAATTATTTTTACACTAAAAGAATGATAAAAATTTAGCTAGATAGAAATTTAAAAATAGTTTTATTGGATCATGAAAATTATTATGGAAGACGTCAAACTGATTACTAGAACGTCAAAACTTTTTGTTCGTCACGCTTGTTTCCTGTATAATTATTTTTGTTCAACAAAATTATCTGTATCTGGTTAAAGTTTCATACGAAAAGAACGATTTTGCTGAAGTATCTCTAAAACTTTTAGTTAGAGTTTTAAAAATAATTTTGTTTGGATCATTAAAATAATTATGTAGGACTGTAGTGGGACGTTCAAACTGATGGAATGCTAAAACTTTCCGCAGTATCGTTCACCGTGCTAAAGTTTCCTACATAATCATTCTAACATTCGAACAAAATTATTTTCAGATCTCTATATCTAATTAAATTTTTGGAAACTTGAACAAAATCGTTATTTTTTTTCGTACATTAAAATCCATCTGCGGAAAAAATATGGTATTGATCAACGAATTGACGATATTTAATAATGAACAATGATATGTTTCAGGCGATGGGACTTGCCGGGATGTAGCCTCGACGGGGGAGTCTATGAGCGCGGTGCAGGCCCGTCAGGAGGAGGCGAGACGCAAGAGGCGCAGGAAGAGACGCTCCGGCTCCTCTGTGGTGTCCTCCTGCTTCCAAGGTAAATTCGCACATATCGGCGCTAAAACATAAGAGAGGGTGTTAAGAACGTCGGTGTTGTCACGCGAAGAAATTGCGCGACAGTCCGGATTCTGTCGCAATTAAGATCCACTTTGATAAAGGCATTTATCTTCTATTTGTTGTTTAATGCCTCCCCCCCCCGGTAGGGGAAGAGAGAGAATATTAAACAAAGAATTTCTTGGGACCCTGTGTAAATATGATTACACAACAAATAGAGAATAAATGCCTTTAACTATCAAGGTGGATCTTAATTACTTAAATAATTCGATGTGAATTTATATACTACATATGTAATCATTTAAATTGCTCGTAGAAGGAAACGAGATAGAATGGAGAGGAGAGGAAGTGAGAAGGTGCGGCCATTCTCGATTTTTCGATATGAGACAACGCGGTGTATTATTCCGTATACCTACGCACCCCGCAGCTCTCTATCTATCTTACACCAGTGACTTGCAGTCCTTCTTCGTAGGACCTTGAACAAGTTCGGAACGCTCGAGAAACTCACGCGGGGCGATAATCGATCGCGCAGGCTGCCTGGAATTTTGCGCGCCGCTTGTTTATAAACACCGGAAGTTCGCTCTTACTCCTCCCTCGAGATGCCGGGTATCTCAAAGAGAATAGACCGAAGTAGAACAATGGCAGGATCCTCTTTCTTTTTCTCAGGAGAATCTTGAGTGGATTTCTTTTCTGCTGACGTGTCTATCATGCGCACGCCGTTCCATTTGTACTGTTGACGTAATCGGGTGAAGAAACGTCGGTATTTACGATCCTTGGAATAACTTACGCATAGAAGCGGTTTTTGCACCCCTAGCTGATAAACTGGTTGAGAGATGCGAAGGACGCGGGATTGGAATTAATCCGAGCTGGCTGCGCAGCTGGCATTGCTGGCAAATACGGTTATTCGGCCACGGAGCCGCTCGCTCGATCGATACGGCGCGCGGCCCACAGAGAGAGAGAGAGAGAGAGAGCCATGAATTCGTTGTACGTGTTTTCGGCGCGGCAGCTTCGCTTCGGTTCGTTCGACCCTCGAACTCGAGGACGTTTCATATTTTAGCATCGTAATTTGTAAATAATGTATTGTACAATTATTCATCAGCTATTGTTTGTTGGTTAATTGATCAATATTAATATCGTGACGCAGAATAATTAATCTTAACTGATTTATTCAATAATTAATTTTTTTAAGAGACTTAATTTGTTGGAATATTCCTTTTCGTTTTTAATTTTGTTCGATGACTAGCGTGAATAAATATCTATATATAAATGATTAGAATTAAAGAAGTTAATGTTAGATATAGATTTTATTTTTGAAGTAATACATTGTACGGAAGTAATGTTATTAAAATACATACAAGAAAAATTATTGTTGAAATTGTTTACGAAACTCTTTGGAAATTTTATTTTTACTCTTGTCAGACGAGTGTACATTTATTTACGTTTCAGCAATTTGATGAAATGTAAATAAATATATATTTATCTTTGATGAAAAGAATATTAATGTGCAATCTATAACGTTTCCTAAACTATTTCACTACTTTCGCACGTATGTTATTCTATTCTTTAAGAAATATTCATATAACTTTAATTTCTTTAATTTTGATAAATTATATTTTACATATTTCAAAATTTTTCGTACAATTATCTACACTGATGACCGCATGTCAACGAAGATATACGATTAAAAATTGGTCATTGTTACGCCATTAAGAAATATTGATCACTTTAAATAAACAAGAATCAAGTTCACAATCTCGGCCGGTTGCGTCATTCCACGTGATCGATTCGCGAGCTCGGCTCAGTTCGAGAAGCTTCCACTGCGCTCTGAAATCGTATATACCATCGGCATATACCACTAAAAGTCGACGAGACGCTTGGCCGAGAGTCCGCCGAACTTGTACACGAAAAGGGTGCTTTCCCTTTAGTGACACAAATCGAAACAAATGTCATTCTATTTTTGTTCCCCATTGAAACACCGACAAAGATAGAAGATATTTGTGTCACTAATGTCTGTTTCTACCAATGTAATTTAATTTTAATCTCGGTTCAACTAACTCTTCATTTTTCCCGATTCTAAGAATTAGAAAAAGATATGACTATATGAGTAAGTTAAATTGAGATTAAAGTTGGTAGAAACGGACATAAGTGGGAAACACTCAATACGTCATTGGACATCACCTAAATTGTCATTGGATATCTACCTGCGAATCGTCAGTTAAAAAAATCGTTATCAGGCATTTTCAATTTCCTTCCAAAGACGTTTTGCGATTGCGTTATCGTCCTTAGTTTGCGATATTATTGTTCTCGAGTCGCTAATTGCGAGTGGGTCGATGATCGCGCAATTTTCGAGACGCTATTTTCGAGAGGGTCGCTGTTAAAATTGGCGCAGAACGACGTAGAGAGACGTGGAGGCATATTATCGGCTTCTGGTTGCTAGGCGCTGAGCGACGCTGCCATGCGCGAGTTTCTGACGTATAATATCGGAGCGATAGGGGGATAGGTGGGATAGGTGGGAGGGACGCGGGCAAACAGAGTTTAACAGAGACGCGGTATAACGCTCGAGAAGCGGTAGGTAGGGATGGACCAGGGAGAGACGCGCGAGGTAGCCTGGCTCGACGTTGTTGGAGGAAAGGAGCCGGCGACGTAGCCTGGCGCGCGCGGACTTCCGAGAGAGAGGGAAAATTCGGTGTATGTGCGTCGTAGTTCCTCGCTACGATCTCGGCCACCCCCTCTCGACCTTGACATTGCTTGGTCGTTAGAGCAGGACTCACACACACGCACAATACACACATACATACACTCACACGCTGAACACCGCGCGTACGAGGTCCAAAGCCTGTTTAAACCGGAGATAATTAGGCCTTTTCGAGCGTAACAGGCAATCGCGATCAAACACGATATGCATCGTCAAAAAGGTCAACATGTGTGTATTCTTCCTTCGGTGATTCGCAAAGAGTCCGAGATACAAATATTCTGATATCCATCGCGACAAAATGTACACACAGAAAAGTATATACTGTGTACACGCAAGTAATAATTATTACTTATTTGAAAAACCCATTTAGTTCATTAATCAATTAATCTCTTCTTTGGATATGGACAAACAGATCCTTGGTTGATTCAATAAAATAACTTAGTTCGAACATCTGATAAACTTATTTTGTTAGAAACAAGTAAAATATTGCAATGACCAAATGTTTTGCTTCAACTAAATTATTTTATTGCATCATTCAAGGATTTGTTTGCCCAAACTGAAAATTAATTGATTCAACTAAATGGATTTCTCAGTGTTGTTTCAAGTATTAACAAAATTCATGTATTCGTAAATCTATCATTAAAAAAAAGTTTATCAAAAGCATCAAATTTATTCAATATATATTCTGAAAATCCTAGTAAGTTTAATTATACTTCAATCAAGACTATTAAAACAAATCCGACTTATTTTTATTATAAAAATCGCTTTTTCGATCAATTTTATAATATTCTTCAAAAGAAAATAATTTCTTGTTTTAATGAATACATAATGAGTTTAAAGTTTGTAATAAGTATATTTTAAGATTCTTATCAAGAAAGTATTCTTTAAAGATAATCGTTACTTAAAAGGAAGAAAATAAATAGAGTAATTACTTTTCTTAGCAATAGATATTTTTCTGCGTGAAGGCTACACTATAGTAGTACATACATTTGTGTATTTTTTTAATACATAGAAGAGTTTTTATTAATTAAAAATCATATGGTGAGTGGTATCATGATATCTTTTCAAACTTACAGTGTGGCATTATTGTCCTATCATATTTATAATAGTTCATCATTCTGAGGAAAGAATCCATTAAATCACCTTATTGAAATAAAATCCTATTGCCTCAATACACTTAGACTTGTGATGAACTTATAGATTTGTGGATATACGAACTTTTGAAATATTTGAAACAAGCCACTATTAGGCATACCGTATTTTTCTGTGTGTAGTAATAAAATTTGTCTTGCAGGGATTCCGGTTAGCGTGACCAATCGAACTGAAGGAAAAAAGGGTGTCTCGACTATTCTGTCGCCGATGACGCCGATCGCGTCGCGGAGGAAAAGCGTTTCTAACGCGCTGCTCTCGAGCGCTTCGATCGATTCGTTCTCGGTGTTAGGTCCCCTCTTGCCATTGCAATGACAACGCGATACGGTACGACGTAATCGCCAATCGCGCGTGCTCGTAGAGAGCGACGCGCAATTCCATGCCGAATGAAGTATCACGCGGTCTGTCGCATTGATTCATCGCGGTGAATCCATACGCTCGCGAATTCGAGAAGTTACGATGTCTTTTGCTTCGATGAATTTGAAAGTTTCGCAAGCCTTGGACGCATAAGTGTACGTTTGATTCCAGAAATGCCTTAACGTTGCCGTAAATATCTGAGCACTTAGTAGAGATGTTTGTACATCTCGAAATTATACGTCTGGCGAGCATTCGCAAATGTTTGAACGCGTAAAAGATTAGGTATAAGAATAAAAGGTTATTAGCGGATCACATAATAGTTTAATTAACAGATAAAAATATGGTTTTGGATTCTTTAATAATTTAATCTAGAGATGCAACGGATAATGATTTGTCAGATAACCGGATATCGGATCTTATCCGATAAAATATATACAGTCTTAACTATGAGTGTGAAACGTCCTCAAAATTTGACGTAAACATTTTATATCTGTGACGAAAAATAAATTAAAAATAGTTTTATTGAAAAATAATGTTTATTTTTTTTATAACTCTTTTAATATTTTTAATTCTCCTTTGGCTTTTATTACTGGCAGTTCATACTCTTTTTAGGAAATAAATTGAGAATGCTTAATTTATACTTACATCTAAGGCTATATTTTTATTTTATTCAGGAGTGCTAATATGAATAACAAAACATTCATGCGGATTACGACATTTGTACTAGATTAATAGATGTGTGAACTGTGTGAGAGTATGTAAGATGTGCAATGCGGAATCGTCGAGTACTTTTAGTTTTTCATTTTCCTCCATTCTTCTGTCGAAGAATATGATGTATCGATCAAAGAATTAGTTTAAAAAATTAGTATATAAAGAAGAACTGATGTTGCTGTTACAGAACTGTACAAATTGACTGGAGAAGTTCTTGGGGAGGGTGCCTACGCCTCGGTCCAGACCTGTACATCTCTTTACACGGACCTCGAATACGCTGTGAAGATCATCGACAAGATCCCCGGACACGCGCGTGCCCGGGTGTTTAAGGAAGTCGAAACGTTTCACCATTGCCAGGGCCATTCAAACATCATACAGTTAATCGAGTTCTTTGAGGACGAGGAAAAATTCTATCTTGTGTTTGAGAAGATCAACGGTGGCCAGCTATTGAACAGGATTCAGGAACGGATTCACTTCACTGAGAGGGAGGCGAGCCAGATTGTCAAAGAGATTGCGAGTGCACTCGACTTCCTTCATAAGAAAGGTAATTTCGACGAGACGAAATAATCGTACGAATTCATATAACTGATAAAAATCGATTAAAAAACCGATAAAAAAATAACCAATAATCTTTAGTATAATAATAAAAAATAACCAATAATA
>NW_017297270.1:845631-867087 GCF_001594075.2 Trachymyrmex cornetzi | reverse complement strand
TATATATATATATATATAGTTTGTTATTCTCGAAACAGGATACAATTCACTCTCTTTATATTCTTTTTAATACTTTCTCTCTTTCATAACCTTTAATTCTTCAATTAACCTCTTGTAAACCGAAGTATATATAGAAGGGTATCAGAATCAATTCAAAATCAATCACTTACGAGTTTACCGCTCTCAGATGAATGCGTCACCCGATAAGAATCATTAGGAATTGGTCACAATTTATATCTTGTATATTTTGTTGTGTGTTCAGGTATTGCTCATAGAGATCTCAAGCCCGAGAATCTCCTGTGCGTATATCCGGACAAGTTGACGCCAATCAAGGTATGTGACTTCGATCTTGGATCGGGTATCAAGTTCAACAACTCGCTGTCTAGTCCTGTGGCAACGCCGCAACTTTTGACACCGGTGGGCAGCGCCGAGTTTATGGCGCCGGAAGTGGTCGAGGCTTTCATCGGCGAGGCCAATTATTACGACAAACGTTGCGATCTCTGGAGTCTCGGTGTTATTATGTACATTCTGCTCTGCGGTTATCCGCCCTTCTATGGAAACTGCGGCACCGATTGTGGTTGGAGTAGGGGAGAAAATTGTCAGGCCTGTCAAGAGTTGCTCTTCACCAGTATTCAGGAGGGCAGATACGAGTTTCCCGACAAGGAGTGGAGATGCATCTCCGAGGACGCGAAAGATTTGATCAGAGGCTTGCTCGTTAAGGAGGCCCACCAGAGGCTCAGCGCCGATAGTATTTTGAAACATCCCTGGATTAATCCCGGGCCGACTTCCGTCGAAACTGGTGATCGATCACTTACCACGCCTCATATCATAAGGTGAATATCTACCTGAGTGTATGGTTACTTCTTTCACGTTTTTTTTTTATTATTGCATATAACACGTTCCTTATGTTTACCTTCAGGAGGAACAACTCCGCTAGAGAACTCTCAGCGTTCGCTGAGTCCGCAATGGCTGTGAATCGCGTGGTACTTCAGCATTTTTCTCTAAATCTCGAGGAGCTGGCGGAGAACCGAGAGCCCAGACTGTCCACGTCGTCGACCGATGACGATAATCATCCGTACGGTCACATGTCCGACTCCAGCAGCGAATTATCCGAGAACAGCAAGCACTTGACGACGCATTCATCCAGCGAGTTTGACGGCACGCGACCAAAATCCTGTTCAGTACGCTCCAGCGTTGATTTGAACGACCCCAAGATCATCGGAAAGAATCGCGTCATCGGTAAGGACTCGCTGCAGAATTGGTTTGGGCTATCACCGCCGACCGAGAGTCGTCTGATGCAACGCCGTTTGAAGGCACGCTCAGATCTGCTCGAACGTCAAACCGGCAAAGCGGTAATTGCGTCTCCGAGTGGCTGAGAGGTCGCTGTAGAACCGATCACTTTTTCTCGCTACAGTATCACTTGTCTCTTTGTAGCTACGTGAAAACGCAAACGATGTACAATACCTTTTCCAATGGCTTAGGAAGCTAACGTAGCATGTAAGTCGAGTCTCTGATTCTGCGCGGATAATGAGAACAGGCTCAATCATTTACGATAGTGACGACAGCGATAATAATCGAAAAGTATTCGCCGCGAAAATAATCGAACAGAATATTGTCGTTATCTTCTTTTTTTCGATAGTCCTAAGCTTCTTTTGTTTTAAACCTTTCCTTTTAACAGGCAGTTGGATGATAACCAGATTGTTTTTATTTCCAAATATAAGATTTCTTTACTCTTAAAATTAATTATATATTAATTGATAACGCGATAGTTATGACTTTAAATAATGTAACTATTAAAAAAAAAATGTTTGAAGAAAAATGTAAAGTATAACATAATGGATTTGTATAGAGATTTTTGTTTAGAATGTAAATCATAATCGTAATATAATAGTATATGCGCTGTAAACGCATTGAAGTGTACCCTGCTGCGGTACAAAGGCGATATTTATCATAATCGAAGCAAGAGGAAAGATAATATACCACAGTTTGACTTCAATCATCGACGTTGCGCCTTCGCGCGCGAGTAATTCTTTTCTCATATTTCATGGAAATAAAAGCAAGTCTGATTTCTCATCAAACGCTGTTAATCGCGCTGCGTGTAATTATTCATGCAGTCGTATGTTGCATATTGTACAGAGATAGCTACACAACACGCGCATCGAACATTGTATCATCATTCGCAGATACGAATATGAATTTACATACATACTGATATACATTTGAATATTTCGTTCATTCGCACGTTTGACATCGTGTTGTGCAAGTGAATCAACATTGTGGATAAGCATCCCGAGCATGATTCGGAACAGTACGTTGATGTGTCAGTTGACACGGTCTTATTTTTTTGCGTAGTAGTGTGTATGTTAAGACACATGCGCGCGTTTGTGTATAGACAGAGTCTGGAAGGAAAGAAGAAGAAGAGGAAGAGAAGGAAAGTAAAGACCCTCGTGATCGTGATAGTTCGTGCGCTGCTGAACGCACGAATGTCCTATTACGTAAATATTATTTTTAATTTTTTTTGTTTGCTGAATTCTTTAAATTCGAAAAAGAAGAACAGAAAACGATCGACAGACGCAACCGACGTAAGGCGAAAAAGATGTTCCTCTTACTGCTTTTTTGATATTGTTTCACATATGTTCGAGCTGTAATATATTCTCGAATCGGAGCAAACAGGGGTGAGCGTATCTCGGCCCACAGGTGCAGATTTGTTTGCTCATGTTAGATTAATAGAAACGCGATAGATCATAAGTCGGCAGATTTCAAAGCAACATTTGAATGATTAGAAGTTACAAAATTGGATCAAAAAGAGAAAATGGCTAGTTTGTTTAAAATTTCTCAGTTGTTAAATTACGGGATATCGTTTATTGATTTATGTGTTAAATGCGTTTTGTAGAGTTTTATCGACCAAAAATTGTTTTAATGTCAACCCACCCACGATAATGCTTTATATCTTCGTACAAATTATTATATTTTGTCTTTTCTATAAACTTTGTTCTATTATTATGCACGAATCTACAAAGCAGTTTGGTTCGAGTAAAAATAAATTATCGATATACTTCTTTCTTACTTTATCGTGTGTTTTAGATCAAAAAGAAAAAAAAGTATATGAGAAAAAACTTCTTTCATTCACATCTTGATGCGGTAGACAGATTTTACTCAGGGCAGCTGGGAGACCCGCTGCGCACGTTATTCTATACTCGTACAATTTGAAAGCGATGAAGATGGAGAGAGAATGCGAAGAAGCTTATCTGTAAGATTTACAGAATGCGGTCCCTCTGGAATTAACGTTGGGGTTGTATTGGCATTTACTTTAGGATTCCGGTATCGTCCTTAGTAGAAACGTGTAACTCCGGAGGGCTGCGAGAGCATAACATGCGTTTGTACATTGTAATTGCATCATTGGAAACTTTCTTAGAGAGTCATTCGCTTGCTATAGGACATGGCGGATATGGCTTTTGTCAACCTCTGTCTTCTTTGTATTTTGTAAGTACCGGTAAGATAAAGATTTAGAGTTTATAGCGCGCGTGGATGAGATTATATATATGAGAATCCGTGTAAATAAAAAAAAAGTTATGATGTGTAGAGATACGGAAAGCAATATATATAATGTGAGCTCTCTTAAGAGAAAATATTGGAAGATTAATATATTTATCGGCCTCTTTGCGCAAGGTTGAACAACTTTTTGCGTCATTCCTTAAGCTGTATAACACAAAATTATCTTTCTACCATAAAAAAAAAAGCTTATTTTCCTGCTTGTCTTTTTTAATTTGTCTTGCGCGAAGTTTCATACAGTGTAATCCATTTTACACATTAAGCAATTAAGCATGTACCGCTTGAAAAAGCTACAAAATTGTTTATTATCTCTTCTATTGGGTTCTGAAACGAAAGAATTTTTCTTGTGTCGATCGTGCGTTTTGGTAAAGTATCAATATAGGCTCGAATGTGAATGCTCTTTCTTTTTCTTAAAAAAAAAAGAAAAGAAAAAGAACATATATTATAAGAGGATATGAAAGTGAGGAAGTGTGTGTTTGTATGGAAAAAAAAATATAAAAGGAAAAGAAAAAAATATACAAATGGCCATAATACACAGATCTGTAAGCGTAACGAGTTTAAGATTGTATAATAGAGTGTGAGTATAAGTGTATGTGTACACGTGTGTATGATGTGAGAATGTGTGTGCGCGTGTGTTTTTGCAAGCGTGAAAAGGAGAGCATGTGGAGGAAACTAATTGCTAGCTTTAAGAGAAAACCCAACACCTTATCGTAAGACGTAGCGTAAGGTACCGCTGAGTCATACCGACCGATTGTCAGATTGTTTATTTTTATCCTTTTACACGCTCATCTCCACATTGTACCGTTTCGGGAACGGCTCGACCTGATGCTTTCGTTTGCCCATTTTACGAGAGTTAGAGCTGCCAACGGTAATTGTTTTCGATCGCCGAAGATTGGAATTGTGATAATGCTTCTTGTGCAGTGGCTGGACCATAACATTGGATTTCGGTATAGCGCAGCGGTCGATTGTACATGCGAAACGCGGACATCATCATTCTCATTTTCTTCCCTATAATACACAGTAAGCGTTGTAAATCCTTTTGCCGAGTGGCAGTTAACGAGAGAGAATGTAACCGTTAAGAGGGTCTATGAGAGACGTTGGTGTTTTTTTTCGCGTCGTGCCAACGCTGTGGCGCGGTAAAAATCTACGAGGAACGAATCACGATGCGAGAAGAGCGGAGAATTTTCGTTACACTTTTTCAAGAAAAAAAAGCGCGAAAAAAAGAATAAAAAATAATCGTCATGTGTCATATATATATATATATATATATATATATACATATATATATACATATATATATACATATATATTTTAAGTGGTACGCATCCCGTTCCTCTCATCTTCTACTCGCACACTCTTCGTCGGGTTTTGTCCCGTCGTGAAATCCGCTTATCAAGGTAGTATCCGCGCGGTTGACACATATCTTCACAAAGGAGGCGCGTCTTTCTTTTTTTTTAAAAAAAAAAGAAGCTTTGCATCATCAAGCGAGCGACGAGTGCCATCCTCTTCACGGGAGAGAAATAAGAGAGATATTACGCTCGAAAATATGTCACCGGCGGTCTTTGATTTCGATGAAAACGTTCTGTTGGGATGTAAAAAAAAAAGAGTGTGCGGCTTGACAAGAGCTGATTTTCCATCACTTTTCTTATTCTTGTAATCGTAGTAGGTATATCGAGCGGTGACACAGCAAGAAAAAACTGGAGAATGTGTAAATAAGATTTATCTCGTAGCTATAGTGCCTATATCCTAAAAGAACTAGATCGATAGGTAGTGCTCCCCGGTTTTCACTCTAACAATCTTCCCTCCCTTCCCCTACAAAACACAACGTACCTCCCTCATATTTTCACGGCCTTCTAACCTGGCACCATTCCTTTCTCATCCGTCCTCCCCCCCCCCCCCCCCCTCGAAATTGAAACATTCCTCTCCGAATCAACCTCCCACCGGGTCCTGCACAGATCCTCTCTCCCTCTTCCTTCTCCTTTTTCCTGCGTCACTATCCTTACTTCCATGCGTCCAAAAAAAAATTGTTATAAAACGAGAAAAATGGCCAAAAAATATTTTTTATTTTTCATACCCACTTATATGTAGAACATATACGATATATTTTTTTGACACGGTTGAGGAGACGGAGCTTGATTGCGAAGAAAGAAGGGAGCGGTCGTATCGCATTCCCGGGACCATTTCTCTTCAGATTCTGATTAAAAATATCCGGGAGAAACGTCGGGGGATACGATGGCCTCTCTTTTATTCCTTGCGTTTGGTGCGATATCTTACTGCTTAGTATTAGTGATTTTGTAAACCGAAGTCGCTCTTCAGTTTTGTGAAAGAGTAAAAGAGAGAGAAAGAGAGAGTGTGAGCGAGAGAAAGAGAGAGAGAGAGAGAGAGAGAAAACGTTCGAGAACAAGGGCTGAAGTCCATTTAACAACGTGCTCACGTACAATTTTGAAAACTTTATTATACAAAAATATTTACGCTTTTTTCTGTAAAGGAAAAATATTAAATATAATCAAACCCCGCAAGATATCTTTCTGATTTTATTGCAAGAAGATTAATCATACGAATCGTTTAATTTTGGTTTGGAACATCTGTCGACAGCTTTTCGACGTTTGAGTATGCAAATGAGCGATGTTATCAGATTCTAAAAAAAAAAAAGGTACGTCGTGAGCACGTGAGGCGCTAATTTCTCGTACGTACTTTTATCCGTATTTTAAGTGGCGCGCGTTAGTAGCCTAGCGCGAGAAACATGTAAATGTTGAGACTGGATTACGAACGTACAAAAATACCTTATACCTGTAAACAAGACATGTTAATCACTTTGCGATTCGATCAACGCGTACGATCGTCCGAGGGAGCGAAAGGAAACGCTCGTGATGCGATTTTTAATTCGATCCACGTGCGACAATTCTAACGACTCGAACATTCGGTCCACAAATCTGATTGCAGACCTGCAATGGTGTGATTTGATAAAAATCTGATTTGTCATTAATTCCTCACACGATTGATCATTAAAATGTATATTTTTTAAGTGAAATATTAAGACATTTTATTACATTCTTTCCTACACACACACACACACACACACACACACACACACACACACACACACACACACACACACACACACACTACAGCACAAAAATTGTATGTTACAGCAATATCACTGCAAATTCTGTGCTGTATGGGACAAACCTTACAGAAATTTAATACTATAAGTATTGAATAGGTTACAATATGAAAAAAATTGATTAAATCTTAATGTATTTTTCATAACATCTCACAACATCTCGCACATTACACTTGTCATTTTTGTTATACTGGATATTCATCATATTACATTAAATTTATTTTTATCTGGATGTTCATCTTGATTCTATTACCAATTTTTATTTGGACACCTTCAAGTATTCTGTTATACTGAAGATATTCGTAGTTTGTTTTTTAGTTTCACGATTGTACACCTCAATAATATATATATGATTTTACAATTAATAAAGTGGTCGAAACGTTTGTATATTGTTTTAGTTTATTTATCACATAATAATATATAACCTTAATTTTTATTTATTGTAAGGATAAAAAAAACAGAACTAAAACGTTTAATTTATTTGTAATTTTTTTATGAATATATATTTTACACATTAAAAAAAAAATGTCTTGTGCCGGCTCACATTGACTTATTTTAAGTTTTTGAGTTATTTCTTGGATCTTTATTCAGTTATATATTATATTTTTTTTCAATAATACTAAACATTTACAGTAAATAAATATTTACTCAATAAAAATTACAGTTAAATCAAATTAAAGATTTTTGTACTAAATAAATATACGTTTACAAGTAGTAAATAATTTAGTATTATTAAAACAGATATTTATTAAAGTTCAGTACATTTTTTCAGTGTAGTGATTAATTACTTATTTTGAGTATTAAACGCACTGTTGTGCTTTTAATGCTCAAATAAGTAATTAATCACCAACCAATTTGATACTTACAGTATTAAATTTCTCTAAAGAAACACACACATATAAATATATTCACGCATATATCTCGACATCACATTTATTTTCTCTCGATTTGCCTGGCATATCCGCGCCATTGTTTTGCAATCGTTGACTTGATTAGAATCGGTGAGGTTCATTATATTTTAATTGCAGAGAAATCACGGTTATTGAATGATGCACAGGCGAGCATGCGACTGGAATGTTGATATTAACTTTCGGAAGCCCGATTTCATTGATATTGATAAATAACACGCAAAACGAGCTGTGAAAGGCAACAGTTTCGAGAACAAGATATACATATATTGATACTCCATTGGAACATGAAAACCGGATTTTAATATTCCGAGAACGTTAACGTCTCATGATCTCATTCGCAAATACGTATCAAATTAACTTATTATTAGAGGAGAAGCCCTTAGTCAAAATGTTGAAGATTTGTGTAAAATCGTGTCCATGTCGAACGAATTAATTAGAGAGTAGCTGAATTATATACTTAACTAAAAAAAAAAAAAAAAAAAAAAAAAATCTAGGGGTTCGTCGAAAGAATGCGGGAGACGTCAGAGGGTTGTTACGCTCGCGTTGGTCTTAAAGCGCTTCTCGACGGGATTTCCGGCATGGGATGTGCATTTCGACATGGCCGCGGTTCCGGGGAACCAGGAGACCATCACGAGATCGTTATTTAATTTCATACGTGCACGCCGTCCTTGCGCGTCGACGTTCAAGTCGGCCACAAGCGTATAAACGAGTACAAATTGCAGCCCTTTAACCTTCGTGTTAAAAAAAAGTACAGGCGGGATGTAGCCTCCTAACGAGTGTAAGAAACCTTGACGGTTCGTCGTGTTGTCAAAAACGGACATATCTTCCAAATGGTTACACTCTTTCTTTTCAAGTTTACCCTGGTGAAAAAAATTCTCATAATATCTCGTAATATTTTTAAGAATTTGTCATATTTTCAACTTATAAAGGTTTCTGAAAAAATTTTTTCAAATTTTATAAATTTTAAAAAAAAATTATAGAATATATATGAAATCTTAGAAGAAGTTCTAGGATATTTCAGAATTCACATGTATGAAGAATTCTACTAGATGTAGACAATTTCTTGTAAAAAGTATTCCATTTTCATATAAAAAAATTTGAGAAATTTTTTAGAAGATTATACAATTATATAGAAGTTCTGAAATTTACTTAAAAATTCTGAAAAATTTTATATGAAGAATTTTAAGAACAATTTTCACCAGAGTAGTTCTACCCTGAGCGATCGCCGATGCTTTTTACACTTTTTATGAAGCACTCTACGCAATCGACGAAGGCAATCGACAGAAATACAGTTGGACCTCTATATTCTGGTCTTCGCTGCTATTCTTAACTTTTATAGTTTACGAGACGTTCTGACATCACGAAATCAATGTTATATTTTGCATCCTATTATATCTTAAATATATAGAAATTAGGAAATATTGTTCAATATTTAATTAATATTTATTTTATATGAGAAAATATATAATTATCTATGAGCGTTAAAATTTTGTTTGACTCATTTGTTTATTTATTACAGTAATGGAAATTTTTTATTCGCTGAGTCGATCTTTATGGATACTATTATTAAATATATGTAATTTTGTGATTTAAAAAAAATCTTGCGGCCTTTTAAGGATTAAAAGTGTTAAACAATCGAATTTCCACAAACTTAATTTCTTTTCTCGTATACTATTCGATTTCTCCACGAGATTTATCTCGTTTTTCGTTCACTTTCTCATTCCGAATTAATCGCTAATATACTATTTTGTTTCGCGTTTAAAATTATTAGAATATAATTAGAAAAGCAATTAAAAATAGGAAAGTTGCGAAATTTACTAAGAATACGGAGATTCGACAGTACATCTGATCGATTTGTAGTTACTGAAGCGTCGAATCGTTTCCTCTACAAAAGAAAACGATATCGATTTATCTCCCGCCCCGCCTTCGAACGAAAAGTCGCGATCGTATTTTACTAGCCTCATTCGACAACGAAAAGCTCCATTGAAAGCTAAAGGATACTTTCGAACCGGTTATATCCTATAGAAAAATATTATGTCAGGATACTAAGCGCGAATTGGATACAAATGGATAATAAATCACAGGGACGAAAAAGAAGCGGAAATCGGCGAAGGTGAATTCGCTTTCCGATTCCGACGAATGCACTGCCGATTGCAACATGCTTTCTGCGTAGCAAAACAATCGAGAGGCTTAAAATTCGATATCTTTGAGAAGGCCCCAAGTATTTTTCTATAAGGACTCGAGGACGTTCTTTTCGTGATAGAGTTTTAAGAAAATTCGTCCTGTATGTTTGCGTGCGTGTATATCAATCAAGTCCGGAATCACATAAGAATCTACCTTGTTGACCTTTTCCGATATTTAATTGCAGTTACGCGGTTTGTATGTCGTCACGGCGATCCTCGAACCTCTATGTATTTTTCGATTACGCAACGGCGCGGACGATACGCTATGTCGGTATGTCCGTATTAATAATTCATAATAGCTGAGGCAAGGAATACAACATCGTGTTAACATTGACATAACTTTGATTGCCATATCATCCATATCCAGGTGACACATCAAATTCGCAAGAGTTTCATCATTTATTACTTTTATTGGCAATTTTGAGTGGTTCGTGATTTATTCTTGGAGCCAAGAAAATATATAGTATTTAATTTAGTAAAATTATTCTTAATCAGGAGGAGGGGGGGGATGAATAAGATAATGATTTTATTTATCTTAATTATCATTTTGTTCATCCGATTAACTTTTAACTTTTACAAGATGAGAGAAAAGCCACTATAATGGCACTGAAACAATATCATGTTTTGGGACGAGAAATAATGAATTATGTCAAATCTTACGCAAGAAAAAACTGACGTTTTAAAAATAGATCCTTATCGTCCTTTAAAAGTTAAGAATAATTTTATTAAATATACTCATTCGTAAAAAATATGGACCACTGTATCGATGTAGTGACCTATATAATATTTATAGGTGAATATATATAAAATATTAAAGAAATATAATATAAATTATAATTAATTAAAGTGAAGAAAACAATAAAGTGTTAAAATGATACACTATAGATTTATTAAGCTCAATGCCGAAATCAGCATGGCAATCAAAGTGTTAATATATTGTCACTATGAAATGACGACAAGGCGACGATCGGTTCCGCCTCTTTGAGGATAGAAGTGCAAAAATCTGACACTCACTGAAAAGTGAGACTCGACGATAACGTGGACAAATCGAGATAGTGTTAACGTTATGTCAACGGCTGATTTCTAAGAATTTTACGAAGCATTACGAAGCTGTGAAGTGAATCTGCTTAGACACGATTATCACGTATATAGATCGCGCGGTAAGAATGTAACGAAGGCTGTAAACGTCCTATAATTAATGCAAGTATAACTGAAGATTCTGAGGGGGGTGCTTTTTGTATTACACGAGGTAACGAACGCGACAAATACAAGATAGACTGAAAGAGAAAAAAAAAGAGAAGAAGATTTGCGTGTGTATGTGTGAGTGAGATCGAGAAATTCTTCGTCGGGAAAGAGAATAAAAGAGCGGGGGATATTTTCGTTTTCCGAAAACGGCCGCTTCTTCTCTCGGGAGCTTCATTCGTTGATATGTAATTATTTAATCGGCAGGCAAGCGTGAAGAGATAGCATGGTATTAATGGCGATAAGGAGATAGAGAAGCGCCAAAGTCGATAAGAGGAAAACGAAGAGAGAGTTAGAGTCGAGAGAGATTTGTAATATCGTTGCGCCAGATTATAATTACTATTAGCCGTACATATACTTTATTGGAATATATGAATTATTAACGGGGAGAAAAAGTCGAAAATAAAGAGAGAGGCAAACATGGAAAAATTGTCTCGATCTTGTTATCCTACAAAACCCATTCTCTTCCAATTTCTAACAAAAATAAAAATCGGAGCGTATAAGTCGAATGTAAAGTGAAAATAACAGAAGCGTAAACGAAACTTCTAGGAAGATTGGAACAACAAAACATAGAAAAAAGCATTTATATCTCGTAAAACGCTTCTTTTATTTTCTGCTTCAATGGTTCTCATAGAAATTTCGTTTTGTTATTTACGTTATGGTGAAATTTTTTTTTAATTTTTCAGAATTTTTACGTAAAAAGTTCAGAATTTTTTTAAATTTCTGTATATTTGTATAACTTTTTAGAAACGCTTTTAGATGTTTTTATACAAACAATTTTATCGGGACAATTTTCAGAGTGCTGAAAAAATTTACATCTTTTCTAAAATTAATATATATGTATGTGAAATATATTTTAAGATTTCTAAGATTTCTTATTTTATAGATTCTGAAGAAAACTTCTGAAAAAGTTTAAGGTATTTTTTTGGAAATCTTCATAAATTTGAAATATAACAAAATTCTTAAAAATATTATAATGTTAAATTTTTTTATCAAGGCACTTCTGTTATTCTTTCCTTACACTGCTAATGAGAATTTAAAATTTTCAAATAATTTTATTGCGAAAATATTTACATTTTACTTTGACACTCAGATCAAATCAGTGCACAACAGCTTTAATATGCATTAATGTGCCCAACCGAATTCGTTATTAGATTTCTTCTTGAGGAGGAAAGGAGGAGATTTCTCGGCCATCTAAAATAGCAATATGACGGAATGACGTCTAAATTGTTGTCCTTGCAAACGTGATATTTTCGGGAGGAGAATGTCACCCCCGTTTGCTTATTTCTGACCGCGTATTTCGCAGGCAATATTGATCAAATACGGTGGTTCATGCACGTCGCGGAGACACGCACGCGGCACTCGACGTAAGGCGGAGACGAGATTCAGTTGAGTATTCTCGACGACAACGGGGCGAGCGCGACGCGACGGTTGGGAAAGAATTGTGTTGCGTGGAAAATATGTCCGAGCAGCAAACGGATTCGTACGATTCGAGACCAGTAACGTCGAAGAAGTCGGAGAGACCGCCGTTTAAGCTGTGTTTCTCGCGAAACCAACAAATCGGGAAATCCGACGCTTGCATATCAAAAACAAACGGTATATAAATTATTTCAAAAAATAGGATGACTTTTATACCCAATTAAAACTCCATTATTAATTACATATTGTACATTACTGATTGTTCTGCAATTTATCAGTATTTGAAATCATTAGGTGTATAAATTTATTCAATATTTAAAAAAAAGTAAGTAGAAAATTAAATAAAAAAAAAATAGTTTAGACTTTCGATAAGTAAAGAAAATTACTGTGCCTAAGCTTTATTTTTTCATTGCTGGAATGTAAAAATATGACTATTTCCGAGTTAATATACATATCTCGTCGATGGCAGAGAATTTTCTTAAATTTTACTCTGATAAGGACAACGGTGAAAGGAATATCCGATGGATTTGAGACACCAATACAGATTTCGAAAAATAACACGTGTCAGAAACGGGAATATATTCATAATCTCTATACAGTTTTGTTAGTTTCAAATTTGAGCTACCAATTAAAAATTAACGAGACTGCCATAAAGTCTTGCCGCGAAATTAATCCTTAACTGGTATCTTGGAATTATAACGAATTCAGTTTGTTACTAATTTTGTTCAGCTATTAGCTGAGTAAAATCCTCGAAATTGGAGACATTAACTATTCAACAGTCAAAAATTTTTTAGTTTCTTTTGAAAATAATTTTTAAAAAACATTTATTTCCTTAGACAAAATATTGTTATTTTTAACTTTTTTAAATGCAATATCTGAATACAATAAAATTATTACAAAAAAATCCCGAATTTATACACTGATATAGAAAAAATAATATCGTTTTATTACTACATTTACAATTTAAATATAATTATTAGTTATTTTCAGTGTCAACGACGTATACTTTTTTTGATAAAACTATATAAATATAATTATATATTATTATTAACATTAAAATATTGAATTATAAAAATGAAGCTTCTAACCATAATTATTTTATCGTGCAATTGTCACAAATACCAAACACTTTTCTCTCACAATTAGTGTATTTATTTCAGCGTAAAATAAATTGGTTTCTGATGACTCCACAATACCTTACATGTAATAAAAAAAGAACCATATCAGTTACGGATTAACTTGCGGTGGATCGTTTTTCAATGATGAACTTGCTCATTTTCTATCCGAGTTTATTAAACGCGAATGAAAAGAAAGACGCGGTGTCGGCGCGATCTCGATTTTAGCAAAGCGAAGCTGCGAGCCAAGCGTAATACGATCTGAAATAAATGCGCACGCGAAGTTGCAAATCAATTGCAGCGGACTTCGTCACGCCGAAATTCTACTCGAGGGAACTCGAAGACGTGCGAAATGCGGACGTAAGCGACACGCTCGAGAGACTCGCCACGGAACAAGATAGGAAGCCGAGGAACCTGTATCAATTGCCGTTATTAACCAGCCACACGTAATTCCTGCATCTTAATGATCCGCACGTCGATTTTCTCGGATATCTACCGCTCCAACAGTTAATTATGACAATTTTCAGTTACGGTTGGTGGCACGACAAGGGGATACATCCGAAGGACGCGCGGTTTGACTTTCACAAGAGAACGTCCGACCTGGTGAGCTTCCAGATGAAAATTTACGCCGAGGATCGAAAGTTGAAAGGCCTCAAACAATAAACTCGAAATCAATATCGTTTCAGCTGTTTCATATTTTATCACTCGCTATTGAAGTATAATATAATATTTAACAATAATTTATGTAATAATAGTAATTTAGTTATAATCCTATAATAAATTCAAATGCGTATTCCGATTATCATATAATAGGATTATTTATTCATTTTTAAACTTTTTCGATAATAACAAAAAGTGTTTTATTATAAGTGATATATGAAGAAAAATAAATTTGGTATGAAATTTTGGTATGCAAAAGGCTTGCAAAAAATTGTCAAATTTGTTTACTGTTTTTATCAAACAAATTTACATATTTGACAAATATTTTGTAGCGAGTACAGTAATGTTTCCATTTAAAGATGCTATCCAAGCAGAACAACAAGTTACAATAACGTCAAAATGACGTTAAAATGAATCGAAAATTATTAAAAAATGATTTTTAATGATTATTTTGGAGACGTTTTGACATCATTTTGATATCATAATGACTTGTTGCTCTGCTTGGGTAACTGTAAAATTAAAATAGAACTTAGAGCAAATTCATGTTAAAAAGTTTAAAGGTCTACCACACCTATTGTAAATCGGGATTAAAGTTTCAGCTGGTTTAAACGTTCAACATCCATTTCTAACAAAGTTAAATTAACGTTAATCTCGATTTAATTTATTCTTTACCTCCTTTTAAATTTTAGAAAAAGATAAAAAATATACGTTTTGACACTAAAAGCTGATTGGTAAAAAATGGATTATAGGGATAAAATTTACCCCTAGCCATCACTCGGGTATTATTCTTGTTTAATATTTTTCTTGTTTAATATTATTCTTGTTTTAATATTCGGTAAACAACAAGGATAGAGTGATACCTGGGTGATATTCGGGTGGAAATTTAAACACAGTCCTCGCGATGAACTGTGCCATTCGTGTAAAATTGGTCAATAAAAATGAGAGAGATAAGAAGACGCGAAGATAGCTAATTTCAACGAGGGGGTAACCACTAGCTGAAATATTGTCCCACAGATTACATGATATCATATGATTTCATCTGATTACAAATAATTTTTTTCGCTACATATGAAGTCGTTTGGTAAAATATACGAATTTATTTAATATTATACAATGATTTATCGTGGTTGCATTCGTAATTATCAGATTATACATAGAAATTTCGTATAAATTTTATAATGATTTTGAGGACTCTGTCCCACGATTACATTAAGTGGTTACCCCCTCGAATTTCAATCTTTTTCTATTGAACCAATCGTAGTATATTAGAAAAAGAAAGAAATCGACTGTCTTTAGAGTCCAACCAAAACCACATTTTGACCTCCGGTCGAAACCGAAAACGAATATTCGGTTGTCATTCAATTTTGGCTGAAAACGAAACCGAAACTTAGATATAAGTGTTACTAAAAAAAAAAGAGAAAGAGAGAAACTAAAACGGAGTCACATATTTTTCGGCCGGAGTCGAAATTGACACTTTTGGATTAAATTGACAGAGACCGTATGATTTCCAGAAATCATGACAAATTTATGTACTCTTTAAAAAATAAGATTTCATTAAAATATCTAACTATAATAATATAATATAATACCGTGTGTCTGTGTTGTGTGCATCCTCAACTTTTAAAGAAATCAAATCACATCAAAGTTATTATCGAAATTTTCTCTTAATTTCGGTTGAAACCGAAATTTTGATCGGACTCTAGCCGTCTTCACGATCCCTCTCTCTCATCTTTATTGACCACATCTGCTATTTAGATGCAAATGGCGCAGTTTACGCTATTTCATGTCTCATATCTTTATTTACCTTTTCGGCTAGATATGCATATCGATGAAACCAAATTCGGCGCGCATGCACGAAAATCAAGACGCCGCCGCCAACGTTAACGATGACGCGGTCACGCGCTAGCGAAGTCGAACGTGGAAAAGGCGCGAAATCGAGGTGCGCGGTGCGCGGCGCTGCTGTCGCGCGTTGCGCATGCGCGGCGCGCGTTCCTGCCGTTTCGATATCTCGCCGCGTTCCCGCCTTTTGACGGCCGGCCAATCTGCGTCGTCTCATCTGATCTCATCGAGCCGGCTCGGCGGGATAATAACGCGCGCGCGGGACGGATGACCGGATGACGATTGACGGATCGCTACGGAGCGATTTGTTTTGCCAGTACGGAGCCGACGGAGCGCGCTTCAACGAGTGGATTCTGGTATCTTGCGGAGACTTGAAAGGATACCCAGGCTGGCTCGCGGTGGTTTTCGTTAAGGATGAGTTCCGGCATTGTGATCGAGCACGCACGACTACACGAAAAATCGGACAAGTCCCGTCCGTCGAGATCCGAGGAGTCCCCCTTGCCCGAAAGGTTAGGCTTTATCCTTGTCATGTCGCTTTTGGTTATCTGCTAGATCGGCCTCGTACCTACTCCAACTTCTTTACCTGTTGCCTGTGCTCTCTTGGGAGGGGGTTTTTTTTAACAGGACAGCAGGTGTACACTGTACACCCGCGCGCGCTCTTTCGCTCGCCCTCTCGTAAGTAAGGTTACCAAACACGCTCGGGGCGTTTTGTTGTCTTTTTCTAGTCGCAAGGAACATTCTGAATAGTGTTGAATAGCACTCAAAGTATCCTACGACCGACTGTCTTGGGTTTGTTGTGCCTCACAGCGAATGCTCGAATGTACTGCGATTCATAGTCGAGATTTTGCTGTCGAGAAATCACCACGTTTTTGGCTGTCGGTCGTAAGTTTCTTCCCGTATTTTCGCAAACAAATTTCAATGTTCGTGGTATTTTGGGAGAGTTTCGAATTCGAGAAACTTCGGTTGTGATTCTAATGAATTATCTTCGTGATGTTGTCAGATGTAAAATTGGATTCCACGTTTGTACCACTTGTGAGATTTTTGGAGTAAATATGTGTTCTTAACAAGTAAATAACAGCAAAACTATGTATATTTTTTTTTGGTAGACCTTTGGCAAGGATTGGTTCAAATAATATTCTTTTGCTTTTTTATGTGCATGATTATGTATAAATGAGTCTCTTAATTTTCTCTTTGCTGTTATGTACAAATGTCTTTTGTTTTATTTAAGAAGACAAATTTATTCTTTTTGCGATTTGTATGTAACATTAATAGTATTTTGCATTGTAATCTTTATGATTAATACCTAATATACCTTGTATGTGTAATTCAAATACTAATCCTTTCCTACAGTATTTGCCTGGTTTTATAACAGTTCATTGTAAGAACTTGATATCATTTCAATTTGGAGAATAAGAGCTTCTATATCTGTTCACATATAATGAATAAAGATCCATCTTCTTCATCATCACCCTGGTGGAACAGGTTTATATATAATTTGTTCCTTTACAATTGAATTGGTATGTTTGTATTTAAGTTGTTTTTGTAATAAAAGAATTCTTCATATCTGTTCACAGTAAACGATTACGTTTGGACAATGGCTGTAATAACAATTTAAACAATACTCTCAACAGTCACTCTGAAAATAGTACAAAGTGGCCATATTCTGGAGATGCCAGTCTCATTGAACCTGAAATCCTAGAAGATATGGGCGTTAGTATGTTAGAAGATGGAGTAATCAATTGTGAAAATACAAAGAGACTACAATCCGAAGAGTGTCTGATCTTGGCGGAGAATTTAGCTAGTAATAATAAATCAGTAATCGATGATTCTGATATCTTTGGATATCAAGAAGAGATTTATACAAGTTCTAGTTTGGAAATTGCGATTTCAGACAGGTTTGTGATAACAAAAATTACTGGAGGTTTTAAATTATGTCTATTCACACACACACACTTTTTTATATATATAATATATATATGTAAATATATAATTATTCTTACAGGGTTCAACAAGATTCATGTGATACAGATGATTTAATTGGACTTGGTAGTACAGAGAATGAATCTGGCTATTCTTCAAGAATGGAAACTGATTACTTTGGGGATTTAAAAGAGAGCTTTACCAAGGAAAAGATTAACACTTCTGCCGAAAAAAATGAGCAATCTTGTTTAGATCAATTTTGCTTGTTTAGGAGAAAAAGAAGACCTTCCGTTTATGGCGAGGATAAGTTTAACAAGTTATCAGATGAAATCATTTTGATGATATTGAAATGGTTACCTAAGAAATGTTTGGTAAGAATAGTAACACAGTATTAAATGTAATTTAATAAATTATGTACATGTCTCAATTGCATAAATTATTTCGTGTGCAGGTACGCTCTATGCTAGTATGCAAACGTTGGTGCCAAATAGCTCAAGATGAAGCATTATGGACTAGATTAGATATGGGTAGTAAAGTTTTGAATGAAGGCACATTAGGGCATATATTGCCGCGAGGGGTACAAATTTTAAGACTGGCACAGGCGGAAATTGCGGATCCTGTCTTTTGTGAAGGCAGCCAAGTACTTAGCGATTCTTATATCAGTAAATTACAGTATTTGGATTTGTCTATGGCGGTCATATCACCAATGGGTTTGGCTGTTTTATTATCCAAATGTAAATGTTTGAAAAAATTGTCACTGGAAAAATGTATAGTAAATAGAGATTGCTGTAGAGCGATTAGTCAAAACACTGAATTAGAAGTTTTGAATTTAACAATGTGCGAGAATATAAACATCGGATGTATTATGGATTTAATGGAACTTAAATGGTAAAATTATTAATCTCTTTCTATATGTAATGTTTATGCAGTTCCCAATTTTAATACGATCGGATTGTTTCAGCTTAACTGCCCTCAACATAGCATGGTGTTCTTTGGATAACGAGGGCATAACGTTACTTTGCAGAACATTGCCAACATCCATTACACGCTTGAACTTAGCGGGTTGTAGAAAAACAATGACTGATGAGAGTAAGTATAGTGATTGGGATTTTGATTATTTATTGACTTTAACATACATTTTTTTCTAAATTTCAGACGTAAAGGACTTGTTAAGAAGATGTCCGGATATTATAGAATTAGACCTGAGTGATTGCGCTATGCTTACAATGCATACCGTTCATAATTTATTAAACTTTTCGAAGCTCGAGCACTTATCACTGAGCCGTTGTTACAGCATCCCGCAATCGGCATATATAAGATTAGCTACTATGCCGTGTTTATTGTATTTAGATGTTTTCGGCCTAATGACGGAATCAGTGCTTAAATCATTACAAGCTACTTGCCGTGAACCCGAAATTAACAAGTACCTTTATAGCTCGGTAGCGAGGCCAACAGTCGGTATTCGAAGAACCAGTATTTGGGGTCTTCGAGTTAGAGATTGAATTTAATATGTAGGCGATTCATCAATTTACAAGAAATTTCATCGATAGATCGAGAGATGAATTTGACCAAAGGGTAACTTTGATCTACATATATATAATGTTGCATCTTTCTACTCAGACTGAATATTGTACTGATAAAAAGTTAAATTTAATTTGAAGAAATTAAATGTAGATGTTTAAGGTAATAGTATAGTTCTTCCGAAGTTTAATATTGAATTGTTGCTCAGATATATAGAATTCTTTATATGTAGAATATCTCAGACTTATTGTTAATGGCAGTTTCCCAAGGTCGTTTTGACATGAAAATTCCAATACAATAAAATGTATGTAATATATTTTCAATAAAAAGTGTCTATACACGCACAATAGTGAAGATGTTTTCAAAAATCATTGATATAATTCTATATATATCTTCACTGTTATGTGATGTCATATTTGAGCGAACAAAATTAAGAAAATTTGATCACTCAACTTTAAACACTTAAAAATTATTGTTGAAAATGATCAAGAATCTGCTATTAACGAGTATTATAGTAAGTCTGCAACTTATATACGTACTATTCCTATACGGAGCATTTGCTGATATTTAACATATTAAGTTATTTCGGCTGTGTGAGACCGTTTTACTATTACAACTTTCTGATCATGGCATATATATTGAATTTTGTCAAGGACTTATTTTAGTTGCTTTCCATTTACACACAAGTGAAACTGAGTCTGAAGTGAGCTGAGTATTTTATACTCAGATTAATGACGTCACTACTTGTTTACCTTGGTAAAAAGTTGTCACATGTCAATACAGGTTCATAACTTCACTTTTTGAGTTTACGAGACTCACTAAAGCACGCGGTCTCGATCTTGTGCAGATTATGGGTAAAAACTCAGTTGAATCTCACTTGTCAGAATGCAAAAGGAATGCGCATTCAACTGAGTTATTACGTCACAAGTGAGAATTATCTGAGAATCGGTGTGAATGGAAAGCAGTTTTTGTTATACATATACTAACTTTTAATAGCAAAGATCTCAAAAAAATAATGTAATGATGGCCAGGTATATACTATTTATTATTTACAACAAAAAGAAGTCATAAAATGCAAAAGTTCAAATCTACTTTGTATTTATGATAAAAAATAACTGCCTATTATTTATAAATAATTATATAAATTGATCAATTTGTTGTGCATACAATAAAATTTCTTAAACTGAAAATTGTTTTTTTTTAATGTTGAATACATATTTGTCATTGTCATATTGTCATATTGATATGCAGTTAAAATATTTTTAATTTAAATTTATATATAATTGTTTAGTGTTCTTATATTAAGCAGTAACTTTAGTTAATTATTCGAATAAATATTAATGTACGTTTAATTAAAATTACAACAATTATATATGTATTTAGGCATTCATATATTGTATTTAAATATTTGTATATGAATGATTTTGTGTGTGTTTTGCATAATAGTCATGATTTTATTCATGTTAGAATAGTTAGCGGAAAAGAGAATTTACAAATAAAACTTTTGAAATTAACATTCGAAGTTTTGCTTTGTGCCATATTTCTTATCCCATATTCTTCTAATCCTCTACTGATTTTTCAAAATTTTCATTTTTTACGAATTGAATTTATTACTTAAAATTCAGAAATACTCAAAATCATAATTCTTAGAATTGAAAAAAATATAATAATATGATTATAATCATAAGATTAATAATCTATGTTAGTAAAAAAGGCTGATACAGAAAGAAAGAGAAAAGAGTTGAACTGGTTTTTTTATGTTAATACATGTGCATCACAAATTAATGAATATATAATGATAAATTAATAAAATAAAATTACATAGACGCGCGTTTCGACTTTTAATGTGATCATCTTTAATCGAGTCAAATAATAAAAACTAAACCTAATACAGCAATTAAAATGTTGGATTTCGATAAAAAAATTAAAAGTAATCGTACGCATATAATATATATACATATATATATATA
>NW_017297270.1:774502-845451 GCF_001594075.2 Trachymyrmex cornetzi | reverse complement strand
TATATATTATAATTTAATATAACTATTATTTATATTCAATTAACAATTGTATAATTTTGATTCTTTGATCTTGAAAGATTTTAATAGCCAGATTTCGATATAAGCTTCAAAAGGAGCGCATTCAACTGGAGTTATGACGTCACAAATGATAATTATCTGAGAATCGATGTAAATGGAAAGCAACTATTATTTCCATTTTTACGATTTGAATTTATGTATATTTAAAATTTTTATATTATAACTCTTCTCTCGCGAAATTTTAGTTAATGTTACCTCTTATCCGATTATATATTTTCCTTTGTGATGATTTATGAATTTGTATATTTTTGTGATTTACAAATTTTAGTGATTATGTATGGCCGATAAAATCAGTATTGTTTTTATCGATCGTAAATAATTATCAATATTTTTTTATCAAAAAATTTCCTAGAAAATTTAAATTCAAAAATAAACAAATGAATTTGGGAGAAGATTTTTAGGTAAGAGGTGAATTAGAAAAATTCGAAGGTTTGTAGTTCCAAGAATCTCTCTCGCGAAAAGTAACAAAGTACTCAAACGTCAACGGTCTCTTTGGCGTTTTACACGTGTTCTCCAGACATTACGAAATTAAAGTTAGAAGTTAGCCTTATCTCCACTGTCGGAAGTTCAAGAAGAAGGGGAAGAAAAAGAAGACACGTGTCTTCCTTTGGAGTCCCTATATAGAGGGACTCTAGTCTTCCAATCGTTTCCTATTCCGATCAGTTTCCTCTTTGTGCGCATGCGCGATAATCCTAGTAACTTTCCACGCCTCCTCCCAGGCATACCACAGACGGAGTTTCGCATGCGCTTTATTCCAAAAAAAAACCATCAGCCATATTGGTGTGTTGTATCGCTGTCCTCAGTAATTTCGAAGATCAGCAAAGGTATTTTTCCCGTAGGCCCGTCGCCGTGCTCTACGTCGCGGTTGTGCGGGATCCGGCCGACCGATTGTTTTCCCCGTGGCCGCGCCGTCCCTTTCGCGATCCGTCGCGCATGCAAATCACCCCGATGTTCGCCAGCAAAAAAAGTTTGGTTAATGTTGCCACCTCGGCTTGCGGAGTAACCACCTCCGCTCGCGCTTTATGAGAGTACGTCATGGAATACGTATGAGATACGCGGCTGTCTCGCGGTGAAGCGCGTCCGTGACGCTCGACGCTGCCACCGTTGACTGTGTCGCGACGCCATAGACGCGACGGCGAGTCCCCCGGGGGGATGCATGCGATTAACGAGGCTCGCGCTGCTGCTCTCAGCTCTGTTGTGTGCCACCCTCCACGTTCGTTTCTCTCCGAACCTACGTCGCTCTACGTGTCACCGTGTTCGCCGTGGTACGCGCGCGCGATCGCCGATGGCGAACCGGTACACCTTTGAGCAACAGGTACAGCCTGTCGGCCTGTACATCCTGCTACGCGAAATTGTTGCGTTAGATTTTTTTATATCGTATCGTATCGTATCGTATCATACGGATCACACGTCTGCATTCAAGTTGTAACAGATGACGGATCTCCCGCCGCGACGTGGAGCAAATTTTATTCATCTACTTGCGATCCTTTGCTAGAAGTTGCGTTATCCTTCGGTTGCTTGCTAATTTTCACATAGTCTGGCAAATATTTGTTTTGCGAATATCATTCAGCACCTGATAAAAAAAACACCTCGGAACTGTCACGTTACACAATCTGATTCCTGTGTGTTCAAGATTTTTGTAAGATGCTTTTTAAGACTTATCTTTATAGCATAACATGTTATATTCTTTTATATTATGTGCTTTTTTGTTATAAACTGTAGATTTCATTTGTCTTGTTTTCCTTTTTTTCAGGAGATAGTGCATCATGACTGATTCCATGAAATTTGGTCCAGAGTGGTATGTGATTTATGTCACTGGTGAAACATTAGAATGTCATTTAATTATGTTTAGAATTGTATTGTATTTATTATATTTATTATACATAGGTTGCGCAAGGTTTCGTCAGGAGACAGTTGCAATACTGGTAGTGGTGGTGGAGGGACAACAACCCTGAGTACACCTCGTTATCAGTTAGCAGAGCATAGATATGGCCGGGAAGAGATGCTGGCCTTGTTTGATCGCAACTGTAAACCTTCGGAGCCATTGACAACTTTTCCAACACTGTATGTGGAGAAAACTCAGCTTCCATTGGCTCTCACAACCATGACAGATGATGAATCGGTAACTAATCACATAAAAAGTGTAAAGTGTATGTAATAATATTATAATACTTTGTTCTTTGATGGTTTTGTTCATTATGTGAAGCCTAGTTTAATTTATTTTTGCTAATAAGGAAAGGAAAATTGGCTATGAAATTGTAATACTCTATTGTATATTCTTATTTCATTTTATATTGAAGATTATCTAAAAATTAACAATTCCAGCTTTCTTGCAATAGTTCTTACAGGGTTATCGTAAAATTGAAAATCAAGGAATTATCAGGGAAATTGAAAACAATCAAGGAAAGGTCAGGGAATTTTGCAAAATTTTTTTGAAAATTAAAATTCTTAGCTTTAAAGAAGTTTAATGTATTTTCATCACATTGATATAGTTTTGGGACATTACCAACTTGAAAATTAAAAATACAAGTGTGTTAGTAGCATTAATAGTAATTTACATTGCTATGTTAAATTGATCTCTCAACAAAATATAAAACAATTTTCAATCTGGACGAAAATACAAAAAACTTCAAAATTTTATTAAGTGTTAGGGAAATCATGAAATTTGTAAAAATCAAGGAAATGTTAATGGAATTTTAGGGTGAGAAATTTGTGAATACACTCATATATTGCTATCAAAAGTATTTGTTTGCATTTTGATGATAGTTATAATGATAAATTATAATTAATTATTTTTTATTTGATATTTTTAAAATTGTTATTGTTAAATATATTATATTAAATATTTATTTTTAATTGTGAGAAACATTAAGAAGCGTTAATCCAAAATAAATTGAATAAACATTTCTTTTTACGACAGAAAAGATGTTCTTGGTTGTAATTTTGAAGTTTTGAAATTTTTCGCTTTTTTAAACACTATTTTAACAATATTATGAAACAAATGTATTTTTTTCGAATAATGTTTTTATGTGACTGCTTTGTTCAGGATTATTATTACAAAATTATGTAAAATTGGAATAAGTTTATTTTGTGAAATATCCCTTGTAATGTAAATGTATGTATTTGAATTTTGCAGCGTATGTGGAATGGAGGGATAACTAATATTGGTAGTAGCCGTGGAAGAGGTAGCAGTGTGGATCGTGGACGTGGTAGAACTGGAAGAGGAGGCTTGTATTCGTCTCATTATTCACGCGGAGTTGGTTTTGATGATTCCGGTGATGGGATACGAACCGAAGGCCAATCATTCCAGGTATGGAACTTTTTTTAAGATATGAATGTGCTTTTTACTAATTTGTTTTAAATATAATACTTTTCTGTATTTTCCATTATATATGTATAAATTATGCTTAATATATATGTTACTGTAAAATCTTAAATTTTGCTTTGGCTATATAGCCTTGTTTAGATGACTAATCTTCAAGCTATCTCAATTTTTTTTACACAGTTTTGATAAATCTTAATATTTACTACCATTCCAAGTAAAACCCGATATTAAAGTAGTTTTTATTCTTCCTTTACCATAAAAACTTGAGAACTAGATATATCTTAAAATTTATGTACAAATTTATTTTACTAAAATTTGTACTTTATGATGATCAAATGTAATAGGCTCAGCACAAAGTGGCGAAATCTTGTAAATTTATAGGGAAGAAATAGAACGTTTGATAGATCTCAAAGCGAACGCGGCTGGTCAGAAAGAAACGGCGCTTCAGATCCGGTAGAATGGAACGGGTCGACTAGTCCTAGAAAGGATATAAATCGCGGGACTAGTAATAGTTCGCTTATGGAGAGTAATTGGAGACGTCATCGTGGAAGCGGAGAGGACGATGATAGTTGGCGCAAATGGGGTAAATACACGCTCTATCTTTTGTATTTCTTTGACTGTTATAGTTATATGCATATAATAAAACAATATATCTATATAGGAAGAAATAATTGGCGCGAAGGTGGTAGTATGGATCGGGACAGATTGGACCGAAATGAGGGTGATGGAGAGGAGGGTAGAGGTGGACCGGGAAGATGGGAGCATCGGGGAAACCACAGACCTTCCCATGATTCTGGTCATCATCCACCACCTCGCACTGCTCGCACTTGGGAATCTAATCATCACGATAATCATGACAATCTACCTGAATGGTATGTTAAATGATTTCTCTCTGTAGAGAGTATATCTCTTTTATTTTATATTATAAATTTTATATTATAGGGCAACGGAGAATCCCAGCGAGAGTGGTGGCAGTTTTGATGCTTCGGGTGCATTTCATGGTGGAATGTATTCAGATGATGATGAGGACGGTGCAGCCGGTGCTTCCCAACAGGGCAGAACTCGACGCGTCTCGGAAGGAAGTGCTTCGAATGTAGTGAGATCTAATAGCAAATCATTAGCTTTTGGAACAGGTTCTGTTCAATCCTTGAATCGCCATACAAGTAATACAATAGCCAATACATTAAGCAAGGAACGATCAAAACCATTGGATTCGCTTGAAGATAAGGATGATTCTATGCAGAAAGAGAGGAGATGTACCTCACCTTCTGTTAAGTCGACTACTGTGCCGTCGACTGAGAGCATTCCCACAAAGACTTTAGCATCGTCCTCAGATCTCTTGCAGAAGAAGACTATCGGATCTACAAATACGGATAAAATTGAGACTTTAGGTGAGAAATGTAGCGAGCCTCCAAGCGGATCTCATAATAAGGAGAACGTACAACCAGAGATTAAAACGGAGCCGCAGGTAACTGCTGTGACCAATCGACAAGTTCCTTTAGAGCATCCGAAGCTTGTACATAATACAGGAACTGCCAATGTCAGGCAGAGAACAGAAGATGACCTAGATAGAATGAAGGAGGAAGCCGACGCTTTGGTAGCCAAATTAATGGCAGATGAGGAAAGTCACAAGGAGAAGACAGCCGCTACTAGTGTTCCGCCTGCAATTAGTAATCAATCTTCCACAGTTTCCTCCACGGGTAATCCGGAAAAATGGTTTTACCGTGATCCGCAGGGTGAAGTTCAAGGACCATTTTTAGCTAGTGAAATGGCTGAATGGTATAAAGCTGGTTACTTCACTACAGGATTATTTGTGAGAAGAACTTGCGATGAGAGGTACGTCACACTTGGTGATTTGATTAAGATGTTTGGAAGAGTACCATTCACGCCTGGTCCACCAATACCTCCGTTAAAGGTTCGATTTATTACATATATCATGTTGTGTATTTTTATTGTGTTTTAACAGTATTTTACTAATTCAGAACTTGTATATAGATTACACATCAATGTAACCAGTTTATATAATGTTGAGAAAAATATGAAGTTTAAAATCGAATAATATTAGAGAAGAAAGCAAAAAAGGAAATTTTATTTATAGTCATCTAAAATATTCAAGTTTTACCGTGTAAAGGGAAATTCAGAGATTTTGAAAATGAAGCTCATGAAGTTATACATTATTATTACATTCTCAACTTTACAATTGTTAAATATATTCATATTAGTAAGATTGAATATTTTCATTTGTTAGCAATTAGCAGAACAAGTGATTCCACCACCTGTTCCTAATGCCGTACCGGCTGGACTAGCTCCTGGTGTTATTCCAAAGGCTGGATTAGAAGATCCATTACTATTGATGACATATCAGCACATGCAGATGCTACACAATCAGATGCTGTTCAGGCAAATGAGAACATCAGCGATAGCGAAATTGTCGCAATCGGAGCACTGGTCTACACTAACTCCTGTGGAGCAGAATCAATTGATTCTACAATACGTCATACAAGATGGAATGCAGGAAATTCCGGAAGTGCCGATAGCGACAAATCCGTTTGTGCCTCACCTAACGTCTCAGGCGACTAATCCTGTTATGCAACTTTTCACTCAAATGCAACAAGTAATGTCTTAGTATATTTTCGCTAATCTGACAGTTTATTTTGCATCGTAATAATACACGATGTTATACAGGCGAAAACGCAACCTGAGACTCATTTACCAACGAATCCACATACGACAGCGTCGACCCATCCAACAGCAATGGATCCTATACAGCAACTTATCCAACAGATGGGCGGTTTGCAAAACTTGCCCACTATGCAACAACCAAATATTGCTCCGACTCCTACACCGACGCAGGAAGACAATCCAATAAAGTCTTTGTTACGTCAACTTAATGTCAACACAAACGGTCATCCACAGGCAACCACCCATATGGATACTGTTTGGCCGCAGCCCCCACCGCAAATGGTTCCCCAATTTAATGCGCAGAATTGGTTAGCGCAGGTGTGTGTGGTTATAAATTAATTTACGTAAAAATTTAAGTGTTTAAGTGCTTGATGATTTTTATCTATTAGTAATTTCATTTATCTATTTATATCTTGTTTTTCAGGTTGGACCCATTCCTGCGATGCCACCAGGTCAATTACCTGGTTCTCTCTGGGATTTACATGCTAAAGATATGAAAACCGAACAGCAAATATTAGTAAATTAGCTTTTATTCGGATCTCTCTTTATATCATTTTTCACGTAGTTATAAGATAATCAATGTTTAATTTTCTTTTTTTAGGAAGAACAGAATCTTAAGTTACAAGAAGACAGAAAAAAGGAAGAATTACGAAAACAAGAACAATTGCAGCGTCAAGTGGAAGAGGAAAATGCAAAAAGAAAGCAAAAGGAGGAACAAGCTAGACAAGCTGAGGAAGCAAAACGTAAAGATGAGGAAAGAAAGAGAAAGGAAGACGAAAAGAAACGAAAAGAGGAGGAAAAACGTAAGCAAGAAGAAGAGCAAAAAAAGAAAGAAGAGAAGAAACGTAAAGAAGAAGAGAAAAAACGTGAGGAAAAGAGGAAGCAGGAAGAGGAAAACTTTAAGAAGAGACAGGAAGAGGAGAAGAGAAAGCGGGAAGAGTTTAAAAAACAAGAAGAAAAACTAAAGAGAGAAGAGGAAAAAAAGAAAAAAATAGAAGAAGAGCAAAGAAGGCAAGAAAACGAGAGACTCAGGTATGTCAGTAAAATTATGCAAAGTTTAATATTAGCTATTAATAAAGAATAAAATAACAAAATAAAATTTGCAATGATGAAACTTACAGAAAAGAGGCGGAAATACGCCGACAAGCGGAAATAGAAGAGCAGGCGCGTCGTGCGGAACAACGACGAAGAGAAGCCGAGGCGTTGCGTAAACTTCAAGAGAGAACTAAATCCCCGTGGGCTCAAGCTCCACGCACATTGACTCCCGCCACTCACACTGCTTCGCTTGCTGAGATTCAAAGACTCGAGAGAGAAAAGAAAGCGGTAAATTATATATATTAACATATGTTGCATGTCTACGTTTATTATCTTTTTACAGGAAGACCAACGGCTTCAGTTATTGATGCAACAACAGTTGGCACAGCAGAAGGCAGTAGAAGCAGCACAAGAAGCATCGGCAATCGACTCTTCAAAGCGATTGCAGTTCAAATGGGCGGAAAAGGCTATTGCTGCTAGTAAACCTCTGCAAGTGAAGAGTCTCGCGCAGATTCAGCAAGAAGAGCAGGAACACGTCGCTAAGGTAAAGGTACTTATTGCCTCTTGAATATGCGAATAACGTAAAATATTGTTTTCGAAAGATTTTACATAATGAAGAATTGAAATATCTTAGCAGGAAAGGGAACGACTAGAAAAAGCTAGCCAAAAAGAATCTGCGAATATGCTGCAGAATTCCGGAATATGGGGTACAGCATCACAGTGCTTGAATTGGGCTAATTCGAACGCGTCAAGCAGCCAAGTGTGGTCCACAAATTCCGGTACTACCGGCTTCTGGGATCCTACTCCTGTTAGGTCGTCCACCACCACGAAGCAGCCCGCTAAACAAACTGTAATTGCAAAACCTGCCTCCAGCCAACAACAGCAGCAAAATAATAATAACAAAGCGTCCAAAAGTAAGAATAAGAGAGAAGAAGAACTAGTGAAGAAATTGTTTGAACAGAACACTGCCAAGACCGACGAATTCACGCAATGGTGTAATAAAGCATTGAGTAGTATACAGGCGTCTGTGGACAGTAAGTATTTTATATCGAATATTCTCAGAAAGAGAGAAAGAGAGAGATAGAGAAAAAAGAGAACGAGAATGAGAATTTTGTCTTATACTCATACGCATTTACAGTCCCTACGTTTGTTGGATTTTTGCGAGACATCGAATCGGCGTATGAAGTTAAGGAATACGTTCGCGTTTATCTTGGAGATACCAAGCAGAGCACGGAATTCGCGAAGCAATTCCTTGAAAAACGAAGCAAATGGCGATCAGCGCAACGTCCTCAGGCACAAGCGGACGACTTGTGTAAGCCAGCACCCGCTGTTAATCCAAATGCACCTGCAGAATTTCAAGAAGTTAAGGTATAATTAGAAGTTTATAATTACGTATCTTGTTTGTTTTAAGATATATTCTTGTTAATGTTAGATCATCTTGATATAATGATAATAATAAGATATATATAATTTAATTAGATTTATTAAAGTAAATTATATATTCGCTCTCATCAGAAATAGTTTTCTTAATATAATTTACATTATTATAAATATTATAATATTAAATTAATATTAAGTACAAGTATTTTTTTTTCTCACATCTATAAAACATTGATTATTGAGAAATCTTTTTTTTTTTAGGGAAAATCCAAGAAACCAAAGAAGGGAAAGATGTTCAAAGTAGATAACAGAATCCTTGGCTTCAGCGTAACTGCTGCTCCTGATCGTATTAACGTAGGTGATCGCGATTATGGCGAAGGCGTCTGAGCTGTTTCACCAATTTACCTCGTAGAAATGATGCGACGCTCGTTTCATTAAACGGTTCGTTATTTATTTATTGTACATGCCAAACCGGTGCTGAGGAACCCAATGCGGGTACCTCTTAAAGCATATGAAGACTTTTTACAATCCAACACACGAAGAAAGAAGCTCATCCCTTCAAAGTTGATCGTCAATAGTGATCTTTATTTAGAACCGGCTGAGCGTGGCGTTATTTTCTTACATTACACACAAAAACTCCATTGTACATATTACTCAAAGAATATTTCGCATGAAAGAAGATGGACTTACTTTTTCCTATGTACACAACTAAGGTTGGAAACTTTTATAACATTTCATCTCGCCATCGTCACTTAAAATACACAAGAAAAAAAAGGAGAAAAAAGTATGCCGACCGATAATTGTTCATGCGGATATATGGCAGTCAATAGCAATATGTGTATGTAAAGGTGTTCAATGACAAAGAAAGCAACATTATAGAACGTGTTTGAGATCGCGAAAATCATCACTTCTACGTCAAGTACTGAATATACGGTGCGTCAGTATTTGTCCTTATTGAATCCTATGGATTTTCGCTTCATCGCAGACACACGTCGAGAAAAGAGATTTACTTTATATTACTCGTAATACATTTTGCAAATGATTTAAGGTGCATTTCAAGCACGAAGAATCTTCCCTCACTCTTTAATACTTCTTCGCCGTCATAGTATTGCAGTAATGATACTTTAAGCAGAACATATAATTATCATATACGTGAAGGAAATGCAATAACAGAATGGTTACTTGTATTATATTCTGGAATGATGGATGAGGAAAAAAGCGATTCAGAGCGTTATTTTCCTGATATTATGAGGATAATTATATGAAATAAAACTAGTGACTTTTGACTCAGCACAGTATTCTTCATTAGAAACTTTCGGTTTCATATAGAAACAACACAATAGCGATTAAAGGTAATGTTCATAATGTGTATTACTACTTCCTCAAGATATCGCACCAGATATCAGCATTGATATCCTGGATGAAATCCTGGTAGCACTGATTACTGCATATGTGGATCTCGTTATCGTCGACATAGACTTCTTCTATACGCTGTAGTCGATCGTATAACAATAAACATTTGAAAATACGAAAAGTTGGTGGAAGATTTAAGTGGAAGATGTAATACGTACAGAGAAAAATGGTATTTCTTTTATAAAGTTTTATTTTATAACTGTAAATGTCGCGTAGCTAAAAATCCGTAACTGCTTTTTAGCACTTTTAAGAATGTTAATTTGGTTTTTTTCTAATTGGACTAATATGCGTTTACAAATACGACGTTGGATAAGCGTGGAATGTTGTGACAGATCTGACCACTCGTAATATTATGATGGTTGTTAATTAAGGTTCACTGATCTTCTCTTGTACAAGATGGAAAACAGGAGAAGATCATAGATCCTTACATGAAAAAATTTATGTATAAATAGATTAATGTACAGAGTAATACAGTGATGATTAAACAAACCGATTAAAGCGATATAATAAAAACAGATAATTGATATTGTATCAATATATTCTATTATTGTATCTAACATACAACGTAATGAAATAAATATTATTATATTTTCAATTTGGCTTTCTTATTGTTTAGAAATTAATTTATGTATCAAAATTAGATCTTATAATACCGAAAGAACCATATATGTGTATATATGGATATAGCTGTATATGTAACAATATAAAATGTTTTGTTAAAAGATAAATGTATAAAAACATCTGTATATTTTTTCTTGTAGATTAATGTATTCTATACTTTATATACTCTGTATATGTGCGGGTGATAATGGATGATTCTGAATGAAGATACATTTGTAATGGAATTACAAGTTCGAGAAGTCATTTTGTTGATTCTTATAAAAAAAAGAAAAACCTTAGAAAAAAATATATTGATAACATAATAATGTTCCACGACGGGATTACATGAACACGAATTAACCTTTCTACTCCACATATTGCTACAAATAACTGCTTAAAAATTAGCGCGGATTGTTTTAAAAGTAAGCATAAATGATTCGTAATACATGCGACGATATTTTGTAATGCTAATGGACGCAATAAATCTTTCTTAAACATATGTACTAAATGTATGCGGGGTGAGCGGCGTTGCGGTTGGATATCGTTACGAATTGTTATACATGTTGTGCATTGATTCATACGATGTCATGTATCATAATAAAAATCATTTAATGGACAAATTAAATCTCTGTGTAATCAACATCTATACATGCATGAATATCTCTGTACATATTTATACATGCATTTTATATGTATATATACATATACGCGCGTACACACACACACACACGCGCGCGCGCGCGCGCGCACACACACACACACAATAATATATTATATATATAATATATAATATATTAGGGATTTATAATATATATAATATATAATATATTAGGGATGAGATACTCGAAACCACAAAACTCTGAAAAGTTTCAAGTTTCCAGAACAGGAAACTGTGCAATTTTTATGATTTAAAACTCGAAACCTGAGGCAGAGTTACACATGCTAGTTTCGGGACGCAACAGCATGTGGAAGGGATAAAGCGTGTGAAAGAGATAATAATCGGCAATTTATAGTAATCTAATTGGTATATAAAAGTCTGTGGTAAGTTTGCCATATTTTGTAGATAAATAATCATCCCCTTCACAGCAATATATCCTTTCACCAATTACTATTAGTAGCTCAGCTAAAAATATTTCTTTTGATAATGCATAAAATGAGCTCTTATACAATTACATTTTTCACTAAAAAAAAATCTCGACCTTTCGACGTTTAAAACTGAGATAAATATAATTATTTTTCTATAAGAAAGTATAAAACAGGATCGTTACATGAATACATCAACTAAGTAAGAAAAAAATTAATTATGATCAAAGTTAGATATTGGAATAATATTTCTATATATATTTTAAATAAATTTATTTTAGATATGACAGCGCACCGATTACTTTGGGACGTGCAATACAATGAAAATAATAACAATAAAATAATCTGAAATAATAACAATCTTAATTAAATTTGATCATCGACTTAATGCTAGCATCTTTAAACCTGTAAAGAACTTGTAAAAAATATTACATTAGCCGAGATTCAAATTTGGATCTTTCGAATTCTGTGCGGGCGTCCTCTCAATTTGATCGAGACATGTAATATTTATCATAATAACGCATTGAAAGATGCACAATTATATATGTGTGAGATAAATATATTTAAAAAAGATATATTTATATATATTATTTCAACATATAACTTTGACTACAATTGGCGCTTCTCTTACTATGATTTTGTTTGATTGTTTTCATTAGCAGAAAACAATTTTATAAATATTTTAATTAAAAGATCATATCAACATTTTTTTTTATTTATTATCTTACGAATTTTATAATTACCCTTTTGTTTTGAATCAATATTTCAGATTTCAAAATTTTCAGAATTTTGAGAATTTCAACGTAAAAATGAGATTCGACCCATCTCTATAATATGTAATATATATTTATATATATGTATACATATACATATATACATTATATATATTATATCATATGTATCTATATATAATATTCTTTTTAATTTATCGGTAAATGAAATGATAGTTATTCTTCTATGCGAAGATATACGATAATTACCTGTATAACAATAATTTTTGCAGAAAAAACAAGTTTTCTGGAATGTTTCAAAAGTGTAGAATAAAATATTTGAACACATTGAAAAGTCTATATTCCAGGCTTCTGTGATGATAGTCAATCTTCTTTTCTTTTCCCATTGGATGATACAACATTAATATCGCTGTAATCTCGTAGTTTGATATATATATATATATATATATATATATATGATGTGCTGTACATACATTAGTAAACAATTTTAAAAAGTAAAATTAAAATATAAGCAAAAAAATAGAACTTACGCACACAAAAAATAAAATATATATACATTAGAATTAAAGTACACAGACATAAGAGAATTAAATGAGTTTGATTTTTTATTACCTTTCTTGGGACGAGAAATTCCAGAATTTGTAGTATTATATAGCACAATGACACTACAAGCAAGTAGGCCAATACACCGCTTTGTATTTGACTAGCTAATCGTTGTCCTAGATTTCTGTTTGCTTCACGTTTTACTAAATTATATACTATTTCCGTACGTTTGGTAATGTTGAACCAATTATAATATAAACCTATTCTTCTATGTGTCTCGAAAGGGTATCCGATATTGCCCTTTTTGTAGTCCATTATAGCCATCTCCAATCCTTCAATTAATGCAGGTACAGTAGGTTCCACGAGGTAAATCAGATCCGGCGGCAAAACTTCCGGAATACCTCCAACTTTCGTTGACACTACTTGCAGACTATAAAACAATATTCGTTATTTATTTTCGTTTGTTCAAACACTTTGTTAGTAGAAGAATGATAAATATTACTTGTTAAAACAATTAGATTTAAAGTAAGATCTCCAAATTAATTTCAGATAAATATGAAACAAGACGGCAAAGTGCATTATGTTGTAGCTTACCCACAAGAGGCTGCTTCTACAATAGCCATACAGTAAGCCTCTGTCAAGCTCGTATTTAGGAAAATATGACCCTTATTCAGAACATGTCTGACTTGAGAGTGTTCCAGACTGCCTAATAAAGTTACTCTATGTTGCAACAGATTTCTTTCCCGCACCTCTTCTATCAGCCATCTTTTCGGACCGTCTCCGCCAATTAAGAATTGTACATTTTTATGACGTAAACAGATCTCGGGTATTATATGGGCTAGAAGGTCAACGCCCTTCCTATACACTAATCGCGATATTATTACTATGGTAACTGAAAATCATGATTACAATTATGGCAATCAGAATGATACCTTGCTAATACAGGCAACTATAGACCTCGGAAGCTAAACTTACTAAAATCGTTGTTCCGTTTACTGATATCAGGTGTAAATAATGTAGTATCAACTGCATTTGGAATAACTGATACTTTCTCCTTTTGCACTTTGGCTCGTAATACTGTATTTTCCTTTCCAGTATGAGACACACATATGCAATGATCGCAATCAACTAGCGATATTTCGAGAAATTTATTTGTCAGAATAGCGGACGCGTCCGCAAAACCAAAAAGAGAATGATCCGTGAAAACAGTCTACAAAAACACAGCGTTAGTCACTTTGTACTGTTCTACCCGAGTCTTATCACTGGATCAATCAAAGCTTACTTTTAGTCCCATTAATCTACCGATCAACATCCCCTCGTGGGCTAAAGCAGAGAATGCAGAATGGCCGTGTATTATCTGTATCTCCTCTCTTAAGAAGATATACCTAATGAGTGGAAGAGAGCATACCATCGTTGGAAGAACACATTGGTTATAGAAAACCTTGACAGGGATATAATATACCTTAAATAAGACACAAGGATATAAGAACAGAAGAAAACATGGAGTTTAAAGACTAATTGAATAATGGTGATTTCATTCACTTGCATTATATTAATAGTGAATTCGATTAGACACACAAATGTGCACTGTTGCATATTAAAGCCATTATATATTAATTTGAGTATGAAAATGAAATGCAAATATTTTGAGTTATGAAAAATATATTTTACCTAACAGAATAATAAAATATATTAAAAATTATAAGTTTAATCTGTTTATTATCTAAGTATAAAAAAATAGCTAAAATAGATAAATTTCTAGCAACTATTGCAATATTGATGTGTATTGCATCTAATCATATAGCTGACAGAGATAGAATTTAGATTTATAAATATATAAATTATATGATAAAATTATAGATATATAAATTCTATACATATGATACATTAATTTTAATCAGATACAAAAAACAATTATAATTCTAGCTGGAGCAGCAAAATATTTTTTTGAGTGTATATTTATATTATATAAACACACACATTTTTACATGAATTTGTATACAATGACTTTAATATGTATACCAGTGCTTTCAATAGAATTAATGCTTCCAATAGAATTTGCTGTAAATTAATGCACATTTTAAATGCTGCTTTATACAAAGTATCTAAATGCAATGGTATAATATAATCAACATTAGCAATGAGATAATATATGTATACGACTGAGTATTAATTATTCGAAATATTTATACATTATGCTTTTACATTTAATTTTACTATTTCATATAGAGTACTACAGCAGCTTTTAGTATGCACTAATGTAGTATAATGCAAGTGAATTCGCTATAAGAGTGAAACATACTTTCAGACCGTTTGTCATATATCTTATTCCTACTCTATCTTCATAGGAATGGGTGAGTATTACCACCTTGTGCCCGTGCTCCAGAAGACATTGAGAAAGATTGAAGATATGCTCTTCTACGCCGCCCATGTTTGGATAAAAGAAATCCGAGACCATGCTGTGCGAGTTATATTATACGTGAATATAATAAAACAGATATAAAATGTTTAAAAATAATGTATGTGTGTGAGTGAGTGAGTGAGTGAGAGACAGATAGAAAGGGAGAGAGAGAGGGAGAGAGGCAGATATTAGTATGTCATTAAACGAAAAAAACATTACGGTACGAACCAAATTTTGTGTTTTGCACCGCTCATCTTCACACCCGTGCATGATTCACACTGTTAGATTTAATGCGATTGCAAATTTGCCGTATCATCGCCGAGTGCATCCGCCCATCACGCCGTCTTCGCTTGATGATTCTGTTATTATCTCATCGTGGCGCACATCAATTTTCCTTGAATCATGTTTATGCATTTCTAATCAGCCTATCCGCGTTGATAATTGATGGACAATAGACAATAGCGAGTAACTAATGCATATCCATGAGAGCATTCTAACCTCAACAAGAGAAAAAAGATCCGAATTTGCTTCGCGCGGGATTCAATTCAACCCACCATAGGAGAAGAGTTGCGATAAGGACATGACCTGCACAACACTATTTTCAGGTTTCTCTCTGGCTGTGTTCCAAATTTAGTTTACTGCCAGCACTGAAAATGCGACAGTTTACGTCACGTGCACTATAGATTTCCAGCATTCCAGTACAGGCAGTCAATTTTGGAACATAACCTCTGTATCATGCATGCAACCTGTGTTCTCTCTGTCGATACACTGACTTAATTTTAACCGACAAGATTATCCGTCGGTAAAGACAGATGGATAATAAAAGAGTTATCGGCTGTAGACAATCGAATTATAGATTCGAGTTTTAAATGCAGATGCCAAATGGCGCTTTAGTTGATGTCATAAATTCGTAACAAACAGATCACTAAAGTGTTGGCGGTGTTCATGCCTCCTCATGCTGTTGAAACCAAGTAAATAAATAAGAAATAATAAATAAGTGCTGCAGTTGAAGTTGTGAATCGATATTCCGTTAACATGCCGATCTTAGACAAAAGAAAAGGGGACGATATTCTAGCGTTGGTCCCCGCTTCGAAAAGGACCAAAAATGAAGTCGTCTTCAGCAGCAGAGAGAAGGCGGTTGTGCAAAGCGTAAGTATAACCACAAGTATATATCTCTTAAAAAACGTAATGTTTGTGCACAGAGTAAAATTTTTAAGGGCCCACCACGGACGTCCTCCTTAATGTCAATGATAATGCTACTCGAGGGTCATCAAGGAGATATTTTCTCAATAGAATTTCATCCGGAGGGACAGTACCTCGTATCCACAGGATTTGATCGACAGATCTGTATGTTTTGTGCATAGATCGACATATTTGCATATAAATTTTAATTATCTTATCTAATAAAGTATATTGCGCCTTTACAGTCATTTGGAATGTTTACGGAGAATGTGAAAATATTGGCATTATGACTGGACACAGTGGAGCAGTGATGGAATTACATTTTAGTCCAGATGGCAATCATTTATACACAGCCAGCACAGACATGACACTGGGTTTGTGGGATATAGTAGCTGGTACGCGAATTAAGAAGTTGAAGGGCCATACTTCGTTCGTAAATTCCGTATCAGGTGCACGAAGGGGACCTACGTTGCTCTGTTCGGGCAGTGACGACAGTACGATACGTATTTGGGATCCGAGAAAACGGGGGCAGTGCTACACATTGAATAATACATATCAGGTACCATAAAAGTATTCTTGTTGAATAATTTAAGGAAATTATGTGTCTCTTGATTGATATTTATAATCTGTTCTTATCTTAAGTAATGCCTAAGATGTTAACACATCACATTTGTGATTATTTTATGATATCTTAAGACTGTATTTATAAAATTAATTATAAGAACCTATTGAGTGTGAATACTAGTTTATGTACGAATTTTTATTATTTAGGTTACTGCAGTGACGTTCAATGATACAGCAGAACAAGTGATTAGCGGAGGTATCGACAACGACATAAAGGTATGGGATCTTCGAAAGAACGCTGTGCTCTACAAATTGAAAGGACACACTGACACCATTACCGGATTGAGTCTCAGTCCCGATGGATCTTACATACTTTCCAATGCAATGGATAACACGCTGAAGATATGGGACGTAAGACCATTTGCTCCTTACGAACGCTGCGTGAAGATACTGTCTGGACATCAACATAACTTCGAAAAGGTGGCCTAATATTTTTTTCTAATTTAATCGATATCCATAAGTTACATTTGACATCGATTCTTTTTACTTGATTTATTTAAGATGGTTTTAATTCTCTGGAGTTGATGACAAAATTTCTAGCACAGTTACTAATGTTAAATTTGTAAGATCTATTTAATTTGCTTTAATTGAAAAGCATTAATTAATTTCAAGAAACCAAAATGACATAACTTATATAGAAATCTCTCTCAATATACTAGGCATACTTTAATAAGAATAATTCAAATTTGCAGATGTAACATAAAGAAAATTCTATTGTTTGATATTTTTGGTAAAGAGATTTATAATTGAGTGAGTCTTATAGACATTATAGATTCATCACTGTCAGCTTTGGAGGGTTAAATATAATATATAAATATATAAGAAAACGGATTGCATGAATACCAGTCTGTAACAGTGTTTGAGAAAAGGAACATTTATATTATAAATCTTGGGATATTGTATACATTGTTTGATAAGTTGTACATTTTTTTTTAGAATCTTCTGAGATGCGCGTGGTCACCGGATGGTAGCAAAGTATCGGCGGGATCGTCAGACCGATTTCATTACATCTGGGATACTACGAGTCGTAGAATATTGTACAAATTGCCAGGACACAATGGATCTGTAAACGATATCGATTTCCATCCAAAGGAGCCTATAGGTATATCATGATTCCATAAGATGAACGACACCCTATAAATATAGAGAAATGTAAATTTTGTATATTTTTTAATTTATTTCGATGAATAACAATGTTGCAATTTGTTTCAGTGTGCTCGGGATCTAGCGATAAGCAAATCTACTTAGGTGAAATCGAAACCTAATAATATGGAACTCACATTTAATACATTTATGTATTTGTAAAAAAAAATAGAGAGAAGAAAAGACAGAACCGTCTTTGAATATCGGTAATTTTTCTCTTTGTTTCATTTCCTTTACGATATTGTGCATTGTTCAATTCATATATATATGTGATATATTTACGTATTTATAAAAAATAGAGAGAAAAAGAGAAAAAAAGTATCTGAATATCAGTCATTTTTCTTTCATTGATTTCATTTCCTTCGCTACATTGTGCATTTTCCTATTGTCCTTTCAGAGATAATCGTCATCAATAAATCATACGCGAGCTCTCATAATAATACGCGGAGTCGATAATAATAAAGAGTCAATCGCCCGAATCGCTTTCTACAATTTCTACGATCGACAATATAAAACGAGCGCAGAATGCACAATTGCACACAGAGTACAATCGTTCGATTAATCGCTCTCGAACGACTCGTGCGTCGTGCGAGAGTTCGCGGCGCAGTTCGTGGCGCAGAGCGGGGAGCACACGCGACGTGCGCGTGCGAGAGAGCGAATGGAGCGAATTTTTGTCACTACCCGTAGGGGAGTGCTGGCGGCGGCGGGGCGGCGAAACTAACCACGAACTAAACAGAAGAAAAAAAGATGGCCGCCGCGAGGCTGCCATGAAGGGGCCGCGTCGCTGCTCGCGCTCGCGGAAATGGGACGTTGCGACATCCGAGTGTCATCATCGTCATAGTGTGAAGTGTCAAGCGTGCGGTGTACATCGGCGAGGGTGACACTGTGCGCCGAGAACAGTCGGCGGGGTGATTCGAGTCTTGAGACTGGAGTGGAGTGGAAGAGCGGAGCGCGGTAGCGCGCCGCACCGCGCTGCACTTGTCCTCGTCGCGCGTTCTAACGACGACGGTGACGAGGAGAGAGAGGACGGTGACGGTGACGACGACGACGACGACGGCTGCTGCAGCGGCGACAGGGAGATCGGAGGGCGCGACAGCGACGAGGACGGCGGCAGTAGCGACGAGGACGACGGCGGCTGGTCAACCAGAGACGCGCGAGATGGCATCCGACGGGTAAGGGCTAAGGGCCATCGGTCGGACGAGAAACCTGTCTTTCCCTTTAATTGCACCCAACTGCACCCGTGGGGTGCAGCGCCGTTTGCTGCTCTAGGGAAAACGCGGCCGTCGCGACACACACGGGCACGGGACCGACGGTGCTCCGCAGATCGATAGTGAATTTTTTTTTACATGCACCCGTCCCAGTTTTCTCCCTCTCTCCGCGTCTCCGTCTTGCACTCTACTGGCTCCGTTCTTTCCCTTCGTACGAGCAGTAAGAAAGAGGAAGAGAGAGAGAAAGAGAGAGAGAGAGAGAGAGAGAGAGAGTGAGTGAGTGAGTGAGTGAGAGAGACAGGAGACTTCACCGTCGCCTTTCTGATGATAACGGAGCGCGAGCGCGATTTCCCGCTGCACTCCGTATACTCCTTCGCGGCGCTTTCGCTCTGAAGTTCGCCGCTTGAAGTAGCTCGCAATTGGGCGGGTCTCTCTCGCTCGCTCCTTCGCGTGCGCATATTTTTCGCAATTCGCGTTTTTCGCTCATTTGCGTTGGTCGCCGTAACGCGTTTTCCTCTCGGTACCGTGTCTCCGTCATTCCTTTTTCTTCCTTCTCCCGTTCTCCATCTGTTCCATTCTCCCTCTCTCTTCCCCTCTCCTTCCTTCCTTTCTTCCTTCTCTAAAACGATATTCCGCACATACGCTCTCAATCCACGCGCGAATGGATCTCCGCGGCCTATTTCAGCCAATTAAACGGCCAGCATGACATCAGAGTGGACGGCCTCTCTCGTTGCATCGCGGCCCAGCATTCCTATCAATTTGCGGGGTCCGTTAGGGCAGGGGTGCGGCAAGGGCACGGACGAGCGCACGGACGGATGGACGGATGGACGGGCGAAACACCCTTCTTCGTTCACCCCGATTATCATCGCTCCGTCGTCGAGAACATTCTTGCCATGATTCTTGCGAATTTCTAACAGTCAGTCCCTCAGCCCTCTCTTTTTCCAGCCTCCTCTCTACACCCCCTCGTTCAGTTTACGGCGATGACGATTTTTTTCCCCTCCCGAGATCGAGCCGTACGACGTTCCAATTAGATTCCTCGATTAATGACAGTTAATCACCATTAACTGTGCCCGCTTTGAAACGTACACGTACTCGCGATATCGCGGATCATCTCTTCTTTTTCACACCCGGTCTATCCCAAATTCCCCGTGGAGATCGATGTTGCCGACGTATTTCCCGAAGATTGCAGCGAAATGCTGTGAATGTAAATAAAAAATGGAAGCTACGGTGTTCCGTCGGTCCCGTTGCAACGCGACGATATTTCCGTCGATGTCTTACACCCAGAATCGCCTTTGACATATCGATCCCGCTTATATATATATCATTTTGTGAGTGATAAAAAATTGTCAGAGGCGCAAGTAGCTCGTAACGAGTGAAAGTTTAAAGGAAAAGAGTGAGTGATTTAGAGCTGTTGCGCAAGGTATATACCTTTGTTGCCGGTTATTTTAGGATCCGATAGATTCGCGATCGTAGGAGAATTAAGGCTTCCCCCGACAATAGATATTAATGGCTGACAATTACAGTAGGATGGAATGGGTGGAGATCATAGAGCCACGCACCAAGGAACACATGTACGCGAACCTGACCACGGGAGAATGTGTATGGGATCCTCCACCAGGTGTACCTGTGTAAGCTACTTTCCTATATTGACTCTTCAATAGTTTTCGTCCAGAGCCCTAGGCAAATTAAAAAAAATTTTTTTATTTAATTTTTTAGTATTTCCATATCTTTTGGATCCCGCTTCAGTTATATGAAAAATTGAACCCGGTGAAATAATTTTCACACACAATGTAGAATGCATTTCATTTGGCGCTCAACATTCACTTATTTATTCTTGTTCAGAGTATGCATTTGAAATACTTTTTATTTGAAAAGCAGTATTTGTAAAACATTTGTATTTTATATTTTAGCAGAGCACATGAAAGTTTTTGTATTTTGTATTTTATGGGAGCATATAAAAGTATTTTATGTTTGGTATTTCAGCATTAATAACAAAAGATTGAAAGTATTTCGTATTAAGATTGATAATTGATGTTATTCTTTAAATTACAAAATACAAAAAACTTTCAATCTTTTGATTTTAGATGCAAAATACAAAACACACTTGTATTACAAATACTGTGTTTTAAATAAAAGTATTTCAAATACAGGTCTCTCCAAGTCTGTCCTTATTCAATATTTGATTTGAACAAGAAAGAAATGGTTGCGTTCAATACAGAAAGCATTGTACAATTTACATTACAATACAAGTATTGTACAATTTTTTAATATAAATGATTTATACATATAGGTCTATATCTATACTAGAAATTGTTTTAAGTACAATTTTAAGATGTAAGCTAATCAAAGATATTAACATCTTAACGTAACATTACTTAAGATGATCTTAAAATAAGAATGAACTACGAATATCACTCTTAGATTCAGTGAGAAATTAAAGGCAAGGCCAATCATATTAAAGAATTTTACAACAGTTGCAAAGCTGCTTTTTCTGCTGAACGTAGTCATTTGATTCCAAGAGTGTTGTGGGGGTCAAGTGGAATGCAGTCATAGTTTGTATTGTGGTAAACAAAAAATGTTATATAGACACAAGGCTCAATAACGGATAGTTTTTGAGCAATAGTGTAACAAAGGTGTAAAGCCTGGGACAATTGAAAAACAACAGGAACAAGAAATAATAGATTTTAAACTATCAGAAATTGTGTGAATAAGTCAAAATATTTATGGTTTCTAACAGATTGAAATTTGTGTTTCCTTGTTCCTATTTTGTTTTTTAATTATATCTCTTAGGTTTAAAACTTGTATTCATAGATCATCTTTTGTATACTATGATTGCTTTCCATTAGTTAGACATAAGCCGATACAAGCTTTATTTTATTTTTCTTGGCATTCAGTGAAGATAGAATGAATAAAGACAAAACGACACTTGTGTCGATTTGTGTCACTAAATAGAAAGTATCCTCATAGCTTAAAAGCTATCTATTATTGAGCCTTATGTTTATCATATTTTTTGTTTACTATATTATAAGCTATTTTATATGTAAAAACAAATTCATTTCACCGCGGGATTCAATTTTCTATACATATATAACTAGTCTTTTTTTAAATTCTTCTTTTTGTTAGAATTTCTGTATAATTTTATAACTTTTTAAAAAATTTCTCCAATTTTTTGTATAATTTGGAACATTTGCCAGAATGCTAACAAAGTCTATATTTTTTCTAGAGTTTTTTTTATGTATATGTGAATATTCTGAAATATTTTAAGATTTCTCATTGTATATTTTTCGAAGAAAATTTATAAAATTTGAAGAAATTTAAGAGGTATTTTTCGAAAGTCTTCATGAATTTTTAAAATATGAAATATTGTAAAAATTTTTTCACCAGAGGTTTTCTGCATCTATTCGATATTTCTAAACATTCGTGAAAAAATTAGCCTTGAAATATTTGTTGCACAATAAATCTATATAGTTTTTTCAAATCACCGGCGGATAGTATATTTTCAAAGTTGGATCAATATGTAAGACCTAGTTATAATTAGCATTTATTTTAAAGTTATACTTTAAAGTTAAATTCAATTATATGCACTTAATTTAATTATATTATACGTATCGGTTAATTATTTTAAAGTGGTATTATTGTAATTACTTTAGAGAAAGTTGTCTTAGAGAGAAAGTACTAAGTCGTCAGTTATCACAATATGTAGTACACGTCCCGTTTAATAATCTGTAGGAAAAAGACGGACAACAATCAGTGGTGGGAGTTATTCGATCAGAATACTTCGCGGTTTTATTATTACAACGCAACGTCTCAGAAGACCGTATGGCATCGTCCGACGGACTGTGACATCATACCATTGGCGAAACTTCAGGTAAAATAAACATTTCGATAGTTTGATTTAATTTAACACGTTTCTTATATACAATATTGATGCTACGATGTGAGTCATACATTGATTGAGCTACTCCGGTGCGTTCAAAGTACCGATAAAATCCGGATAAGATCGTACTCTTCATTGGGGTATCTGCCGGGATCTGTACTTATGAATCACATAAAATCTGCGAGTTCCGTATATGCTCTCGCACGCGCGCGAGTGTATACATATTCATAGATGTGTGTAATGATTTGTGAGTTTCTCTGGAATAACGTACGTTACAGAACTCGTGTATCTTAAAGTGGCGGAGATATAAGTGTGCAAGCGCGTCTGCTCTCTTCTCAGCTATAAATAGACGTTTGCAGCAGGGAGAAAAAATTCTGGTTTACATTATACTACAGTACTATCATGGAACTTCTTTCGTGATAATGTTATTAGTTCATTTTAGATTTGACAAAAATATAATTGCCAGATGTTCCGGAAAACTTATATTCTATGACACTTACATATTATATGATAATATATACAATTAAATATAACATTATAAATTACTCTCTATTTATGTCATACGTTTTATAAAACATATTTTTTTTATTATTCTCTCTTACATTTTATATATAGAGAAGATTAATGTTGGCGATTAATTATCATTAACTTATAATTATGTTTTATAAATCCGTCAATTTATTTATAAATTCTTATATTTGTATAGACGCTAAAACAGAATACGGAACCTGCAAGCGGTAGCACATCCGATACTCAAAAGGTAACCGAGCCGAGAAAGAAAGAATCTGTTTCAACGCAGACGCAAACTCCTTCAGTTAGTCGATCGACACGATTCAACCACCAGGAAAATACGAATCTCACTCCGACATTGGTAAATTAAATTTTCTCACAAGGATTGAGACGATACATTTTGAGATTTTACATGGCTACGTTTTTTCTCGTAGCAAGCTCTTTCTCTTGGTAATGCGAATAAAACGCGGACTTCCACGGTTGGCGTTGATCTTCAGACTTCTCCTCCTTCTCCGTCTCCGTCCGCGAGGCGACATCATCACCACCATCATCATCACAATAATAGGCATCACAGGCACCATGATGTACCTACGACACGTAACAGACAACACAATCATTCACAGGATTCTGGTAGATCTAGCGACAGTTCCGTCTCGCATAGTAGGACCTCCTTGGAGTCGACCGGTTATCGTTTGTTGGACTCGCCGCATAGGCATCATCATCGTTCAGCCGCGCAAACGCCGGTGAACACCGCACAATCCTCCCCTAGGCAGCACAGTAGTGGCACTCTGGAGACTAGATGCCACAAGAGCGGAACCCTCGAAAGTGTGAAAAATCAGAAATCTGTATCGTTAGTAGGAGAACCACCGCCACTGGGTCTATCGCTTTCGACCAGCACACCCCTGTTTAAGAAGAAGACGTTCACTGATCCACAACGCGAAGGTAGGGCTGGAAACTTGGACCTAGACAAAAGTAAAAATGGTAAGGATGTATAATATATTTATGTTTTTATGCTTTTGCCATAATTATTTGTTATATGCAAGCCACACACACACACATGCGCGCGCGCATCTTTCTTTGTATCGATTGATTTTTCGATATTTTAGGCAGAGAAAGTAGTAGAGGCTCGTATGGTCCCGAGCCGAGTACATCGCCATATCGCGATTCTCTGATGGAATCCCGAGTCTTCAGGCAGGAAATGCCACCATATCGTCCGCCTGAGGTTCAACTTAGCCATAGTTACAAATCACAGAGCGAGAAGTATGGTTCCTTAATGGAGAGTGGCAATCGTTACCATAGGGATAGAGAACGGGAAATGCAGCAGCATCATCGGGAACGAGTCAATAGTCTTGACAAGACGAACCCGCCAGGCTTTTATCCGAGTTCCATGCACTCGAGAAATATGAATAAACAGCCGCAGGATGGTACAGGTAGCATAGGTAGAAGACATCATGGATGTTCCGCGTCGCTTTCGGAAGCAAATGTCAGAGACGTATATGGTGCAATGTTATCTGAGAGAAACGATCCTGCCAAGAGTCTCGGTAGATCTGCTGGCGTACATAGTGGTAATTCTTCAAAACAAAGAGGTCTTGAAGCAGTAGAGCGGGAGAGAGAGCGGGAGCGCGATAGGGAGAAGGAGTATAGGCGAAACACAGCATGCAATAACTCATTGGATAGTAAGATAATCTTTATATTTCTTTCGTCACCTTCCTGTATATATGTGCACGTATCTTTTGCAATACATGAGTAATTATTATTTTACAAGGTGTGCCGCAGCCGTTGGGTCGTAGTTACAGTTTTGTGCAACAGCAAAAGCAGCAACAAAAGATGCAGCAACAGTTACAGCAACAGCAGCAACAGCAGCAGCAAGCTAGAAGGAGAGAACGAGACGATGATGCTATGCACGAACGTTATTTGATGATAAGTCAAACCCATGAACAATCTAGACAGAGACTCAGTAGTAACACTAGCAGTAGTAACAGTAGCAACAGCAGCAGCAATAGTGCCGCGGGTGAAGAAACTGAAGGTCACGCCGAAGGAGACGACAGCAAGAAGAAAAGAAGTAATGGAAATCCCAGTCCCCCGCCATCGCCGTTTTACGGTAACCTTTTAGCTGATGCTGATCATCTGTTACCATTACAACATTATATCCTTCAGCAAGCAAAATTATCAGGTAATAAACCAAAAATTTTTATGATATTGCAATTTTGTGCGATGAAATAGGTTTTATTATTTTTTTTCTTTTATTCACAATAGGTTGTTACAAGTTTGGAGATCCTTTATTAGTAGAAGAAGGAGAAGATTCTTTAGATGAAGAAGGTGGCAGAGGCGAAGGTATTGGTGGAAGAGGTGATGACGATTCCGATGATCAATTCGCCGACGACGAAGCGGCCAGCAATCAAGGCGATTCTTCCAGTCAAGAATATCTCGAGGATCATTACGCGGGTGAGATATTATTTTGAAGAGCATAAAATGTTATACGTTTTTATTGAACAGTTGTAATTAACGACGTATTTTGTATGTTTTTTAGATTTAGGTAATTACGATACCGCGGGCTTAGCGACTTATTACACCACAGCCGATACTCTGACAAGGCCGCAAGCGCGACCACCTTCACCGCCGAATATCGTGTCTCAGACGGAAGCGAGAGATAGCGTAGTGACCACGAGACAGGTCTCTGTACCCACTGTAAGTTCAACTCCGAGTATCGGTATAACGAATGTCGATAACACTGACCTGGAGGAAGCGCGGAGAGATGACAGTACGGGCGGTGGCGATATCGAAAAATATGCACAGGACAATCTCAATTTGAATTGCGGCAGACCGAAAGGACTGAGACTGCTGTTTCGAAAGAAGTTCAGCGTTCGGGATATTCTCAGTTGGTCGAAAGATCCAATTCCGCAACCGATGCTCGCGATGGTGGACGGTGAGAAACTACTCAAAAGAGAGGCTTGCAATTTATTCCGATTGGTTCAAGTATATATGGGAGATCGCAAAGCAAATGTTGGTATGACATTGGACGGCGTCGCCATGGATATCGTGAATACCGCGTTCACGAAGCCGCCTCTGCGGGATGAGTTGTACGTTCAGATCTGCCGGCAGACGACGGAGAATCCGCGGAAGGAGAGCCTGCGACGCGGATGGGAATTGATGGCTGTGTGTCTGGCTTTCGTGCCGCCTAGCACTACGTTCGAGCCCTACCTGGAGGGCTACATGAATAGGCATCGCGATCCTAACTTCCAGTTTCCCGAGGTCGCCAAGTGGCCAATACACGTGCAAGTCAGTCATTACGCGACCGTAGCCTGTAGACGATTGCAGCGGATCGGCGCGCACGGTAAACGGCAGCCTCGCAAAGCCACAGTGGAAGATATCGACCAAGCGAGGGTAATAAATTGCACTAACAATTACTAAAAGATCAATTACCGAATATAGATTAATTCACTTTGCATTATAATACAGTATTCTGTACATGTCCTTTGTGCTTTTCTCGTAGATACAAATCTTCCGCGCGTCTATGTTCGGTGCGACACTCTCCGAAGTAATGGCTTTACAAAGGGATCGCTTCCCGCTTAGAGAGTTACCATGGATACAAACTACGCTGACGCGCCAAGTGCTTGTGCGTGGTGGCACATTAACTGAGGGTATCTTCCGGGTGTCCGCGGACGCCGATGAAGTCAGCGCGTTGAAATCTTGTCTGGACAGGTTTGAGGATGGGGCGATTCTGGCAGCTTCACAGGACGCTCATGCACCCGCCTCCTTATTGAAATTATGGGTACGCGAGTTGTACGAGCCGTTGATACCAGATTCCTTCTACGTAGAATGCGTGTCCATGCGACATGACGATCCGGAAGCGTCTGCGGCAAATGTGGCTACACTTGTCGAACGTTTACCGGATCTTAACCGTCGTGTGCTGTGTCATCTAATACGCTTCCTACAGGTAAGAGGCCATTTTATACATAAATCGATAAGAGAAAGCCGAATGAAAATTTGTCTGTTATTTTCACCGTGCGCTTAGCGATGTGCAATCGTGTGATTCTAAATTTGTGTTTATATCGAACAAAATATCACGCTTCTTTAAACGAAGTATAAACCTATATACACAGTAACCGTTTAATGCTGTACGCACGGTGAGAGTATGAAGACTCAAAAGCAGCATGCACTCAACATCATTGACTCAAACTGAATTGAACGTCTTTGGAGAACATTTGCTACGATACTGAAACGACTTTACAGATATTCGCTAGACCCGAGGTGGTCGCCCGTACTAAAATGGACGCCAATAATCTTGCGATGGTGATGGCGCCGAATGTATTGCGGTGTACGTCCCAAGATCCTCGGGTAATTTTAGAGAATGCACGGAAGGAGATGGCCTTCGTCCGTACTCTCATCGAGTCATTAGACACCGCTTGGGTCGATGATCTTCACTGACCGTATCCTATCGCGCTAGAAAAAAGTCCGCTCTAGACTATTATGCCAAATGAATCAGCTGTATAGTCACGTCTCTATTGTTAGTTATCTCTTTCTCTCTCTTTCACTGTTCTCAATTTATCTTCACACACTCTTCTTGTTTGTCCAGTCACCAGTTTTTCCCCATAGTCTCCCTATATAAATGTTCTTCATAACGGTAATTTAGTGCTAAAGTCTACCAAGCTAATCGATCAAACCTGCTCCCTTATTTCCTATTTATTATTTATATACAAATTCTATGTTATATGACAGATTTTAGAGATTATATTAGATTATATTATGTATATCGCTATATTATATCATATTATATATTTTACCAATCCCTTGTTACCGCGTCGAACAAACGTGGACGGCTTTTTTACTCAATCATTGTTGAATCTCATGTAAGATAAAAGAGAAGAATCATGTGTTACCGTGTATAGCTGCGCTCCGCGATAATCTTTTTGTATAAGCGACGGATTAACGTGTAAAGCGTTTTATCGAGGAGTAAACACTGCGAAAGATTAGCAAGCTGTAGTCGCAAGTGTGTTTCTTCCCCCGAGATCTCCAAGAACAAATATAACACATTTTACATAAACTTCCACGAACATACACAAATCTCACATATATTTTATAAAAATATCCCCATTTTATTTTTGTGCAATAGTATCCATACTTATAACTAATAAACTTTATTTTACAATGCAACAATCTATACAGATATTAAAAAAATAGCTTGAAGTATTCTTGTCATAAACAAGAATTGCCTTTTCATTACATGTTTTGTACATTTTATTTATAAAGATTATGAGCAAATAGCAGTATAGTTTGTCGTCTTTGAGTCACCGCATTTTGTGCATCTTTTTTTTATAGTTCTTAAGCAAGAAAATATCACAACCTATCGTTATATTTGTATTGCGAGAGACAATACGATAATCATATCATCGTATAAAACAGAATAAGTGTCTCAATGTATAATACATAGATCGGCTTAATAGGAGCCCTTACATTAGTGGTCACTCAAGACTCTAGCGATAATCACATCCATAAGAAATTAATTTTAATGCGTTACATCTACTATTATATACAACATGTACATAGTAAATCGATCAATACTAATACTGAAGAAATCGTTACCAAAAAGAAAAAGAGCATAGCGAGAAGTTAAACTTTTCTATCAGAAGCACGCTCGCGGCTTTGATTTCGCATCTAGACGTCTATTCACTAAGAATTTCTCTTTCTACGAACTGCTTTCGCAATCAATCGCGTTATTAGAATCTAATCTTCACCAACGGGACAGATCTCCAGGAACTCGGTTATAGATGTGTAGAGCAGCGAGTTGCGTCAGATCGTCCCATCCATAGAAGTGTTAATTGGTAGCTCGTGCCGTTGGGCCGCATTTGAAGAAAGCGGCAGATCGCGATAAATAGAGAAAGAGAGCACAAGTACATAAAATCGCCTCTCCCGTCGCTATATTGCCGGCGAAAGAAATTACGAGGATTATGAGGGGCCGCGATTCTCGTTTCGTTTCATCATCATTATCGTCATCATCATCATCGTTGTCCGACTTTCGAGAACCGCCTCTGGATAGTAGCAGCTGCGTTTTGTAATTATATGACGCGCCCAAAATGCGATTTCCCGCCGCGGAACGGATCGTCAGCAATTGTCGACGAACGTGGCGGTGGATCCGCTCGCGATCTCTGCGTACTCCTGTCTGCTAACCGAGCAGAGTTTGCTGGAGAAATCCGCTTCGCGTTTTCTAAAAGCGGAACAAAGTTAAGTATGTACATACAAGAAGACAATCCCAGACCGTTATTGGCTGCATTCAGCAGAAAAAGCAACTTTTGTAACCCAGATAGCACACAAATATTCTGTGAATGTTCTATAAATATTCTAAGAATATTCTACGAATGTATATTAAAAGCACTGTCAAATATTAATGGTATATTCATAGTATATTCAAATGGCATAATTATAAATAAACATACGTAATATTTTGTACAAAGTTCCATGGAATATGCTACGTATTTTTATACGAATATGTTGAGGAACATTCTATAAATGTTCTTTTTATTATGAATATGGATCTAAATAGAATATTTTAGGTATATTTATAGAACATTTGATTCAAATATTACGAAAAATATTTGTATTTTCTGAGAATATTCATCGAATGTTTTATGCTATTTGGGAAGATTCTTTAATATGGTTTTTGCCTTTAGTGTCTTACCGAATGTAGTATAAACTAATTATATTAAAGATCATATAAATAATCATATTATCTTATAACGGTTGCACAACTACTTTTTCTGCTAAATGTAGCAGTTGTCACGCTCTAGTTTCTCACCCTCTGCCCGGAAGATCCATAGCATCCACTTTGACGCTGTTAACGTACAGACGATCATTACACCAGAAGAAGCACAGGGACCTGGGCTGCAGCACGTCCATGTCGTAGACCCAGGAGAGCTCAATCCGACGGATCTTACCGATGTTGCCGATGGAACCGGTCGGGTGAGCAACAACCATCCGCGCGGTCGATCCGTGCTCCAGTTTCATGTAACCGCTGCGGGGGAGGGATAGTCCGTTAAAAAATAGTGGCAAGTAGAAAAGAATTGGACAGGCTATCGAGCGCGAGATTGAGTCAGGTCGTAAAATAATTTACGGACACACGCCGGTCTCTTGTGATCGATGGTTTCGCTCGGAATGCGCGAGAATATATATTCTCCGACGTTTTTATGTGGTTCGTTGTTTACGATCACAGCATCGGTTGTGCGAAGCGTAAAATTAAATATACATATATAGTTGCCCTGGCAAAAATTTTTCTTGGAATCCTTTATATAATTTTTCAGGATTTCTGAATTTGTCAGAATTTTTGTATAATTCTGTAATTTTTTAGAAGTTTCACAAATTTTTTATACGAATTGGTACACTTCAAAAATGTTGAGAAAGTCCAGCAAATAAGTATAAGTTAAAATGACGAAACATAATATCAGCTTGTTTGCTGAACTTTCTCAGCATTTCGTCAAAACGACGACAAATAACGTTAGCTTGTTTGCTGGACTTTCTCAGCATTTCGTCAAAATGACGACAAATAACGTTAGACGGAGAGAATTTTTTTTTAGAGTTTATCTTGAAAATATGGTACTTCTGGGACAACACTGTATTTCGAAGAATTTTATGTAAATTTCTCTCATTCATCAATAAAACTACAATAATTATAAAATGAGTTTGATTAATTTTACTAAAGTGCATGGTAAAAATCTTTAAAATATTATATTGTACCACAACTACCATATTTTCAAGATGAATTTTAAAAGATAATTCCCTCCATGCTTGTTTGCTGGGAGTCTACATATATCTTTTCTAAAATTTTTTAAATACATAAATTCTGAAATATTTTAAAATTTCTCAGTCTATCGTTTCCAAAGGAAACATATAAAATCTGACAAAGTTTAAGGTATTTTCCAGAAACCTTCATAAATTTAAGATATGATGAATTCTTCAAAATATTATATGATATGTGGCCTATATTAATTCTTCTATACAATATATGTATAACGTAAACTATATGCTAAATACGTACATTTATCAATTCAAATGAAGTATGAATATGCGGACCAACGAGAATTTTTTTCACCAGAGTGGCAGTTAATTTGTATTATTAATCTTCGCAGTCGCGTGACCAAGAGCGACATAGACGAATGTGGGTTGTCGAAGCGATAACGTTCGCCAGTATGATTACTTACCTGGGCGTGAGATCCATGTTGCGTATCATGCCTTTGTCGGCGTGGAGAGTGACTTTCATGAAGCCCTGCACCCAGCTCTCCGCGGTCGGCGGTCGGGCGAGGTTGATGGTAATTCTATAATGTCTTCCTAAAAGGTGATTATGATCGGTATCAGAGAGTATTTCAAGAGAGATCGAGGGGGAGAGAAGAGAGAAAGAGAGAAAGAGAGAGAGAGAGAGAGGGGGAACTCCGTTTACTGCTTTTATCGCGGTACGCGCGCGGAGAAAGTCGCGTCTTTCGCGATAGAGAAAAGCCGCATTGCTCAGTAGATATTCTTCTCTTCGCATCGATAGCGAGAAGTTAACAGACGTCTATACAGGCAGATTGAATAAATTTCGATCGAAATTAACGTTCATATCTGACGGGCAAGATTTTTAATTGCGATTGCGATATTTCTTGTGCACGACACTTTTATGATATACAATCAAAATACCTATTTAAAAGCATGAGAGAACATTGCGTTGTAATGAAACATTGTAATGGAAAGCTGATGATCTCGATGATGTTCTTAAGCTGCAGTTATTATTACTGGGAAAGTTAATAGTTATCGTTTTTAATTTTATAACGTCAAAATTCATTAGCATTAGTATAAGTAGTCTTAATATCGAAGATTATACAGCCAACCTGGATTATACGTATCTATAGGTACTAGATAGCAAGAAATAGCGTTTGAATTAATTTTCGTTAACACCGTTTAATCCTCCGGAGCTAACGACAAACTCTACGATATTATAGTTACTGACGTTGGATTTGTAACTCATTTAATTTATGTTAATTAAAAGGCTCTCTGATTATTTTCAAGGGACCATCTAAGCGGAACAACAAATCACAATAACGTTAAAATGACGTTAAAATAGTAATGATTGAAAAGTAAATGATTGAAAAGTAACTTTTATTCATCATTTTGGAGTTATTTTGATGTCATGATGACTTGTGTTCTTCTTGAGCAAAATGACATAATGTATAAAAAAGAATGTGTGTAAGACAAGTATTCATAATCGATTCTTATTTTAAGATCATCTTAAGTAATATCTTAAGATATTAATAACAGCCCTCCTTAATTCGTAATATCTTAAGTCTGTACTTAAGACGGTCTTAAATATAAGAATCGATTATAAATACCAGCCTAAGTATATTTCAATAAGAATAATCTATAAATTTGCAGATGTAACATAAAGAAAATTTGAATTGTTTGACATTTTTGACCAAGAGATTTATAATTGAGTGGGTTCAATAGATCTACCGTCATCTGCGGAAGATTAAGAATCTGCTCAGCCGCTTTCGACAGATATCGTACTCACTGCAATACGGATCATCCTTGCCCGTCATAAAGAAGAATTTGGATCCCAACAAGGACGAGACATCTTGTCCCATGGCTTGGCGTTTTATCAGCGCAGGACTGATGTCCGCATGGTAACCCATCACGCCGCAGCTCAGGCTGTTATTGCTCTTGCAGGAGAAGCACTCGCCTCGCAAGAAGCTCGCATAGCTCGAACACTCGTGCGCCACGTACTGGCACTTGGAGTTGATGCTCTCGATGAAGAGCTTGAGCGCGCGCACGTGGTTGCAGGCGACTAGGACACGCGAAGCCTCTTCAAGGCCCTCTCGTATTAAGGTAAGCGGCAGCGATGGCGTGGTCTCGCTCAGATCTGTGCACCCGGGCTGTTCCTTGCCGTTATTAGGATAGAAATCCAAGTGCCCGCAAGGCTGGCTCATCCCATATCCTGGAAGGCCTTGCCATGTACTACGTTAGTTTAGAGAATATGACTCATGACGGGAACGCGACGGAGCTCCATTTATTAGAGAATTTATCGAAACGATGACTGACGAATATTGTTACATATATGTTTAATAAATAAGGATTTTATCAAATAAAGCTATATCTAGAAAGAAAAAAATCTAGTCGTGTTAATTGAAAATTGAGTAGATTCAACTAGTATGTCTTGGAAAATAAACGAAGCAAAATTCTTCTATAAATTACGAGATAAGCATGATTAAATCCTTCCTGTTAAACATACTAGAATTTCTTGATAATAATATTAAAATTATTTAGTTTGATCTCAATATAACTTTTTAATAAAAAAAGGACATCTAATGAATACACTAGAAATTTTTTTTAAATCTATTCACGTTACTTGAAATTTCTAAAATAAATATATATTTCTGCGTTGAAGAGAGAGAAAGCGAAGCTGTGAGTGCAAAAAGTACAAGCAACGGATCTATAGATTCAACTAAAAATAGTATAGGTAATCAAATCCTTATATTAAAATCTATCGAATATTTTAGCTATAAAATATCGAGCCCAATTATGATAATAAAAATTTTATTTGGTCTCACCGAAATAGATTCTATTATCGTCTTGTTGGTGTAATCAAAATATCTTTCTTAGTAGTAGTAGAATTATTTTTGCTTTTACACATTGAGATATTTCTCTTTTTATTTTAAGAAGTTTTTGAATTACCACAAGTTTTCATAAATTTTATAAATTTTATGAACTTAATTTCCTGAATTCTTGTCATTCATCAAGTTACAAGTGTTTTATAATGTTCTTAGCTGATTGAAAAATTAAACATTGATTTTTTTCGTAATTCTACTAGATTTGTCATCTTTCGATTGTCTTCATTCTGATCAATAGAATTTCCTAGTTTTTCATTATATGCACAGTCGAACTCAATAAGAAATCTATTCAAAGCGGTAGTGTATATTGCGCGTTTACCTAAGAAAAATATGCTCTTTCCATCGGTGTGAATTACGTCTACCAGTCGAGCGTCCGTGTAATCTAGGCGAAGATGGCTCGGCATTCCTTGGAAATATGGCTCCGCAGGGTCCAACCCGGTAATACGTCCAATATTGCCGCCCAATTTCTCGCCCGCATAACCGGCCGTGTGGGCACCGAGGCTGTGCCCGATTAAATGTATATCGTTCGGATCTAGGCCGTAGTTTGTCTGAAATTTTATCAGAAATAAGAATAAATATATAAATACAGTATTTTGCGACAATTATACAATTAAAAAAATATATAACATAAAAATATAAAACGATTTATGTCATACTTGATGCTACGAATGCTTTGGAGATTTTTTTGATTATCAATTAATAGAGTTCTTTTTTCTGATTAATCAATTAAATGTTTCGCAACACTCGTAACATTAAGTGGATTGGATTATAATAACATGTATAAATAATACTTATATATTTATAGCGTTCGTATATATCTGTATATATTTAGCGAATTTAGAAATCTAGAATGACTTGGACATCCCACACGCGGGCAATGAAGGATTAATGGGATAATTTAGGAACATCTCTTACTAGTAAGTGCTTGATGAGATGAGCTATTTCGAGTCCAACCAGTCTCGTGTTCGCTGTCGCTTGGGTGTACAAAGGTAGACTCCCACCAGCCCAGTCGACCACGATAACATTGTAATCACCGTGCACCAACAGCTCACTCCTCATTTCCTACGAGTATATTTTGTGGGTAAATAATTGGCGGTAATTTTCGCGTGTTATTTAAGAACTGCGTCTGTCATCAAATGTAACTGTGTCACTAGGTCGCGTATATCTATTTGAAACACTGACGCAATGTAGCAGAAAAGTACTTTTCTTTACCAATACGTCTAGCTCGCAATAGACGACGATGGTCGGGCGATGGAGATGCACGATGTAGGCTAGTCTTTGGTACATACATGCAATTGGTATTATGAGTATGACAGTTTGATTGCGAATACATAACGCAAGGATTTCTATAAAAATCTAGGGCGATAAACGAGTATATGTATAGGAATAATAAAAGGATAAAGCTCACCTTGACCCAGTTGCTGAGTGGAGTGTCTATAAAGCCATGTATAATGAATTTGGTTTGTCGCTTAGGATTGAAGTTCGAGTTTTCGATGGATTTATTCTTGGCCACTTTTAATATTTGACCCTGGGGGAAAAATGACTGGACATTATTAAGTGTACACATCTGAGAGAGTCAATTATTCGAAGAGTTCGTTCAAAACCATTTATGTTAATTTTAAATCTCAAACGCGTGACGCGTATACGTTATTATTATTATTCAGAAGGACAAATGCATGCTAATTGCAAGAATTGTATTCATATATAGACGCGCGTATTTGTTTCCAAGGAAAAAAATATTAGCAAAAAAAAAGTTACGAGATATCACGGATTTGCATTGAGTTGGAACAAAAATACGTAGCTACTTCGTTTGTATTATGTCTATGTTTTTTTTTAAAATATTGACAATTATACCATTCGAAAGCAAAGTGCAAGTTTTAGCTTTAAGAATCTGTTTTTTAAATTGCAGTACAACGATTTTTAATGGAGTTGTAAGGACAATCAAAGTTGAAATGCTTCTTTTATTTAATTCGCGAACTCGGCAACAAAAAATTTTAGGAATATTAAAAAAACAATTTTGTAGCAAAAACTTTAAGCTTTCACGTCAAAAAGTCGAAAATTTTCTCAAGTTTTTTTGGGCATATAACAGACTTATAGAGTGAGAAGAAAATTTCCTATTTTGTAAATTTTCTATGTGTAAAAATTATCAAACTCACAGGAATTAAAAAATATAGTGACCTTCCAAAAGTATTTGAAAGCTTTAAAATTTTTTTAAATTTAAATTTTGTTCATTTTTAATGAAATTACAGCTAGTTGAATATTGAAATTCGATATAGAGCTATGAACTTTCGTTTCAATCCAATATTTGCCAATCGTATCCAATTCCGCCAATCGTATATTCAAAAGTATAATTTATTTTAATTTCACGATTCAGCGGTTTTATGCGAAGTGATATACGTTTGCGTGTGCAGTTATGGTAGAGGTATGTGATTTCACCGCGCGTGTTATGCTACTGATATATCACGCTCGATACTTCGCACAGACCCGCGGCTCTCTTCCTCCTTGGATATCCATTAATTCATAAATCAGAGATCTTATCTTCGTGCACGTAAGAATAGTGCGCGTGTGGCACGTTGCACCGCTACCTGCACATTGATACGTGTAGTTTCGTTTAATTAATGGAGCCAATTAAGATATCCATTGGATTCAATATCGACGGCTGATCCTATACGCGATAAGAGACAAGAGGATGGAGGATATTCTCATTCGGTTATTCTTGTCGCAAGACAGACTCCGACGGGCTCTTTCAATACAATTTCTCAATATACGCGGTTATATGCGGAAGTGTTTACATCGCATCAAATTTACTAGCCATGAAATTCCAGTTGTCGGAGAATTTTGATCTATTTCACCCAGGTTTTACTTTCGCGTTAACAGCTAAAACGCAAGACGTACTTTCGAAATGCCCGTACGATTTTTATCCGTAACAAAAAAGATGCCCACCCCAGATCTATATATAGCTTAGATCTTCAAGACGTTCTATACAGTCTTGTGGAATTGTGTTAGAAACAGTTCACTTACGTTTTTGTTAACAGTTCGCGTTGAATTTTTTTAAACTAACCACAGAAATGGATTAAATTATATTTTGACACATATGAAAATTAAAAATAACAAAATGTTATTTAACTCAAGGGATTGTATTACCATTGCTCCTTTAATTTCTAATAGAGTGGGGATAGTTAGGATTACCTGTTCCAGGTTCAAACTCTAGTGAGGGTAATATTTTTCATAATAGGTTTTTCGCGTGTTTTAAGATGTTTATAATTAACGTCGTTATTAAATGGACAATTAATTTATTAGGTGTTAAACTTAATTCCTGCCGTTTTTCGTCTCCAAAATTTATTTGTTTCGAAAGGAAATACCTTAATCAAAGTATTATTAATAAAGTATTATTAATTAGTAATAAAGTAGAAAATGGAGGAAATTACTTTGATTAAGGTATTTACTCATCTTTCCTTTGAAACAAATCAATTTTGAAGACGAAAAACGGCAGGAATTAAGTTTAACACCTAATTTATGACATTATTATTTCAGCTTCAATTTATGACCACGTTTTAAATCGGATAGTAATTAGTGTGCAGTTTATACAGGGTGATTTACTTTAATTTTAACAGGCAAATATTTTGAAAATATACAATTTTATCAAAAAACGTTTCAAATAAAAGTTGTACAGTATATAGAGGGACGTACAACACGATAATATTATTTTTGAAATATTTATACCAGTTGAGATTAAAATAAATTATCCTATATAACTGGAAGATGTATATTTAAAATTTACATATAAATATTATTATAGGCATCAAGATCTAATCTTGACTGCATTTAGCCTTTATTTACTTTACTTTCTTTATCTATTCGATTGATTATGTAGCGGTCTAGTTTAATTTATTGTTGTTTATCGAAGCATTGGTCTTTACTTACGTCCAAAGGATTCTGATTCGTGTAGAGGATGAATCTGGTATTAATGACTTCTCGCGGTAACGGGAAAACATTGAGAGGTCGATGAATGAGGTGATACCAGCTCCTGGTGATGTTTAGACAACCCAACTCGTCGTAGCAGCGTGTCTCGTTTTCGACTGAAAAAAATTGTCTCTTCAGTGATTACCTTGATTTTGTTCGTTTTAATTAAATTTTATTCTATATTCATAAATAATATGTATCTACTCTACAAAAAGAAAAACTTCACTGCTGGTAGCCCACAAGAGATGCATGTGTAAAAAATAACAAATTTTAATATACATATATTGCACTGCCGGTCAAAAGTCGAAATCATATATAAAATTTAAGAATATTTCAGTGAAACATTACTTAAAAATTCTGTTACATGCTTTATTTAATTTTTTTTCTTAATTTGAAGTAAATAGGCATTAGCGCATAGTTGTGATTAACATAGCATTATTCAATTTTAAGAAACTGTACTACTGCAGTACAGTCTTTTTCCTAAAATTAAACTATTTCACACAGCTGTTGATTATTTTAGAAGATGAATGGAAAAGTCTTCTGTCAGGAAAAAAAATTTGTAGCTAGATCTAAATGTAATAAGCATACAATATTCTTAAAATGTTGTATAAATATTATTTATCTTTTTAATATTCATATGACATTCTAGTAATATTGTGTTTTATGGAGATTATTTAGATTAGAGTAAAACAATACGATTAATTGTAAAGGGTGGCTACTTTAACAAAAAAGAAATCTAATATTTAGTGCTTTTATTGTAAAAAAATTGGTAAAAATGTTTTGTAAAATTTTCAAATATTTTATATTATTTTTCATTTTATTATAAAATATTGAATGAAATAACACAAAATTAAATATTATATTATATGTAATTATATTATCCCTATGTATGCAGTTTTCCTAGACACCTATTCAGTTACTATCTAATATTACTGTATTCTCATTAATTGTGCCAATATTGAGTAGGAAATGGACAAGAACTTGATAGAGTTTTATTCTGTCCATTTCACGAGCAGTTGGCTTGCTTATTAATCAATTTAATATCCATTATTTATTGTGTTTCTATGCAGTAAATGGATTCAGATTTTACGCAACTTTTATATGCAGTAACTGCAAACAAAGCGTTACATCCTGATTGGGATCCTAAGTACTTTTCCTTCTCAATTACTAGACAGAAGTTGGTGTAACTGTTCAGTAACTGCTCAAAAAATGCATGAAATTTCTACCAGGGTATGTAATTATATTATATAATTATTTTAACATAACTATATTACGAAATATAGGAATATTATATGTCATGATACATGTTATGTAATAAAAATATATTAAATTATACGTTATTATCAACAAAATATAATTTAAATCGGACTCTCAAACTTTACAATAAATAACAATAAAATTAAGGCTAATGAGAGTCAGCGCGCGAAAAGGTGCGCATAAGTATTAATCCATGTATACTTCCAATTGGTAAATGATGTATATCTTTATTCCAAAATCTCGAACGTTTCCACTCTCTTTAGAGTCATCATCAGCAAGTAACACAAAATTAAAAATCCATATTGGCTAGACGGTGTGTCCTTGTTGAAAAATTTTTTTTCAGAATTGTTCTCTTTAGTATATATTTCAAACCTTTAACTTTAAATATCAGATTCCACTTCAGTCTTGGGAACCTGATAGTGACTCAACCAATTGGATCAATCATCATTTACCAATTGGAAGTATAGATGGATTAATACTTATGCGCACCTTTTCCCGCGCTGATTCTCATTAGCCTTAATTTTATTGTTATTTATTGTTATTATATTATATTAATTATGTATCAATTATATTAGTCTGCATATTATTCATATATAGTAGACATTTTTAATTAATGGTCTCAAACTTTCAGCCGGCAGTGTATACATTCTTGGACATTGTAAAGAAGAATAAAATGTACTCCTAACATTACTGTGATCGAATTTTTGTATCTAATCTGTATGATAGTTACAAGGCAGCCAAGGTATGTTGACTTCGATCCGATCGCTGCGCGCCCACTGCCAAGGGTCCAGGATTCCGGCGGAGCAGATAACAGGAGTCAATGCGATGAGGAGCAGGAATGGCAAAGTTCCTTTGCCATTGTCGCCGACTCCTTGTCCGTTCATGCCGCTCCTCATCCTCATCCTGTAAAAAAAAAAAAACCGACGTGATCGATAACAATTTGCACAGTGTCGCTAATTTGCTAATGTCGCGTACTAATGTTTGAATCACGATGGTGAGTTTCCTATTCATTTTTTATACTCAATCACCAATTAAAATTAATGTAATCTTCTTCAAACAAAAGGATTGTTTTGATAGTAAATAAAAAAAAATTCTATATCGAAGATTATTACGGAAACATGTTGCGAGCGCACTGGAATACGAATGCATGCAAAACTGTTGAACGAACACTACGACTGTTTGTCGAACTTGTATTGGGCAAATATTGCGTGTTGCACGAGGGTTAAATCACTACTAAATGTTTGAAAGGATGATCATTGAATCTAAAAGCGCTGAGAATGATGGTGGGAGTTGAAGAGCCTTCGAACTCTTGCGAGTAATGAAACTTCCAATCGTTTAGGGAAAAGATATTTGACAAGGCTGACCGCGCACATTTATGTTCAGATCACCTTGAAGCTTACCTCGATGTTCAACCAATTGTTACCTCATGCTTCAAAAAGAAGTGAACGGATTTTCTAATTCACTTCTACACGATCACACACCTTAGGAACTTTAGAGATACATTTCACATTAACGTCTATAACGTTTAACGCTAAGGTCCTGGTAGAAAAATTTTCATACATGAATATATATAAATATACAGCAATATGTATAAATATTCATAAACATATCTAATTGTATACGAAATATGTCCATACATGTTCATACATTTTTTTTCTTTCGTAAACTTACTTCTTAATGTAATAAAAATAATAATAACAAGAAAATATAACAAATAATTAAAGGGACAATTATCGCATTGTTTGTTTTAGAAAGAAAATCACGTTTAGAGAAATATAAAAAAAATTGCTCATATATAATTATGTATAATTTTACATACAATTATATATCAGCAATTTTTTTACATTTCTCCAAACTTCTTCTAAAACAAATAGTGTAAAAATTATTCTTTTAATTGTTTTTAATGTCTTTTCATTATTATTATTATTTTTATTATACTAACAAGTAATTTTAGTAAAAAAGAAGGATATATGGACATATTTCATATATAACTATGTATATATATTTATAAGTATTTATACATAATTTTATGTATGTTTATATACATTTTTATATACATTCATGCATGAAACATTTTACCGGGGTAAGTTGACGTCAGTAACATTTGTTTATCCGGGTCTTTTGTCTGCTCGAATTGACGTTGTCATAATCACGCAATGTAAATGCGTATACCATTACTTGCTCTACGATATTCGTACTGCGTGTGATTTGTAATGATATGTTGGCGGCCACGACAATAGAATGAGGAAGAGGAAGACAAACCTCAGTTAACGTATTGAACATTTTGATGATATAACTCGGCCTATCTGTGTTCATCGTTACGAGTTTCAGACGCCGTCACTTTTCTATTTTGCAATAAAGAAAAGATCGTTAATTATATATTTGTTGAATAATAATTGCGTTGCTAATTGCATTCATCAATGAGCGAATTTATGAGTTTTTTAAGAAATTCTTTGCCATCGGAATCGAGCTCGAATATTGATAGAACGATTGTTCTATTTGCAGCCTTCATTAGCTTATGCAACGAGGATGATTATGCAATGACACTTGCGCGAATATCGCATCTCATTGAATCTAAGATTATGTCATGCGCGTATATCGCACTTACGTAGAGATCGAGGGTTCACGACTGCAGGGATATATAACGACTGGAAGCAACTCCTCGTGAGCGTTATCACGAGTTAAGTTACCATTGATGCACGCTTTCACCGGCTAGCTAAGCTATTCCGGTTATTCGCAGCGGAAAACGTACATATTCAACGATCGACGTTAATAGATTGTTGGTTTAAGTGCACCATCCGGTAAACAGATCGCATCAACTAGTTTGGGATTTGTCGAGATCAACGAAGTGGCACGAGAGATCATTATTTACTGGCGGAAATGCGGTAGAGAGTGGCGAACAAAATGTCTTTATTATAAAAGAACCAAAATAGTTTCCAGTTTAATGGAAAATACGAATGTTACACATATATCGGCGCCTACTCTTAGCACCGAGACATTACCGTATCGCTTGATATCTTTTCTTATTGTTCAACATTGACAATGAGAAAAAATATGTGGATACGTAAAAAAAACGATTGATTATCATGGAAATAATAGCATCATGTAAACAAATAAAATATTAAGAAAATATTCATATTCACTATAATTACAATTGTATTTACATAGTTGGACAATTTGCATTAAAATTAACACATTTCACATGTTCCAAACAATCCATTCAAAAAGTGTACTGATATAATTTGTAAGCAAGCTGCAAAAGCATATTTTTCCATAAAATTTATAATATATTAAATTAATACGTATTTTTATTCACTTATTTTAGAATTTACGCTTTAAAATGCATTATTTTTGTGTTATTTGTTTATTCATTTATAAATTTTTTGTGTTATTTTGATACTAAGAAATGTCGAACACTGATTTAAAAAAAACATTAAAATAACATAATCATAAAAATTTAATACAAATTTTTGACAAGGACTTGAGTGGACCGTTTCTAACATAAATACAAAAAATGTTTTTAATATGTACAAAAATAGTATTAATTTTAAAAAGAAAAAGAAAAATCGGGCTCTTGAGATAAAACTTAACCAATAACAGGAAACACGGGTTCGGCTTAATTCAAGTCATCTTCAGCAGTGTAGTATAATAAAATGTCTTGATTAATAATTCCAGACATCTTAGTAGTCTTGTATGAGATACCACTTCCTTAATACATTTCAAGTAGTAACAAATCAAAGTATTAATTTTATTTACCACATCTTGATATTTTGTACTAATTTGATCAATTCGTCAATACTAATTTAAAATTATCATGATTTATGATATAATTTTTCATAATTAATATAATTACAAAGATATAAGGCAAAAACAAAGACAAAAGACATACGTCATACTATTACTAACATTATAATAGCAACAATTATAAAAATTCTTGATCATAATTATTTTATTTTTAATTACAAATACTAAACAGTTTTTTCTTTTAATAAAGCCACAAATTTTTTAATTTTCACTCTTCGCGAAGATCTCGGAGCAATCAATTTTTCTGCGCAAAGATATAACGGAATTGAAATCCGATAACATCTTTTTCCTGCCTCTTTGTAACATCGCTGAAATACGTCGTGAAATTAAGATTGCAACGGAGTCTCTGATTATCGTTCAAGGTAAATTATTCTTGAATCAATTATATTTTCAGCGATCGGTATCGGGGTGGAGGTATGCATTGGGGAAGAGGCGGAATGTAACGAGAGGAGCAAGAATAATTCGAAGCCGAACAAATATGGGCAGCGCCGCACGGAATGTTGCGCGCTATTTTCTGCATTCCTCAAACAAGCAGCTGCATATTGAGGCCTGGAGGCTTGTCTTCCGATCGCGTCGATACGTCGTTTCAATGAGTCACGCATAACGAATACAGTATAAACAGTGTTCTGTCGTGGAGCGCTTTATTATCCGCCTCTATCATGATTGTTGCAATTCTGAGGCGTATACACAATACACATACGTGTATACCATTTACAAGCTGTATGCATGAACTGTTCGGTCAACTGCTCACGATATGGCAGTTGTTTTTTTGCCATCGTATTACCACTTTCCCTCTATTTCCGCAGAATATTCCTAGAGGCGGAATATGTAAATGTTCGTTGCGATTATTCTCGGTTATTCATGTCTGATTGGCAAAGAATGACATTGACACGATAATTGCCTCAGTATCTCGGAAAGTCGTATGTTAATGTCCTTTTATCCGGTCGTTGCTTTACTAATTGCTTGCGTTGCTTACGATTTTAATACGTAGAGTAATTGCTGAAATTGCATTTTTTAAATAAAGGCTTATAATTCAGAAATTATAAAGAGTATTCTTAAGTTTTTTACAGCATAACAAACTACACTCTCTCTTTCCTTCTTTGTATATTTTTATTATTTTTTGCATTATACCGTTTTAAATGAGAATTTTTTATTAAAAAAAATTTTTTAATTAAAGGAGAAAGATGTATTTTCATATGCTGTTAAAAATTTAAGAATATTTTTCATAATTTCTGGAACAAATAGTAATATTTTAAAAGGTAATTCAAGGAGTTTCTATGTGAAACAAAATAACTTTGCAGGTTTAAATACATATATATTTTTACATATCTAATAAAAAGGAATAAAAATATAAGAAATCATTATGAATAAGTAATATAAGGCAACATGCGATTTAGAATCGAGATTAGATTGTGGTGCAATTTGGGAAATTAGAGCTTTTTGCAAAACTTTATTTATTTAATCTGTGAAGAACGTAAAAAGAAACTTTATAATCTTATTAATCTTATTCTAATAGCATTTCAACCACGACAATATATCAAAACATAGCTTATTTAACTTACATTTTCTGCAATTCTGCTATATGAAGTATGTTGAAAATAGTAACACTTTATGTTTTTCTTATTTACATAAATAATAACTTGTATATTGTGCTTTGTGTCACACAGTAGTGTTGCACGAGTACCATGTAGTTCTCGAATAATTCATAAGTAAATGTGTAAGTACAATAATTGAATTTTTAGGCGAGATAATGCGATTTAGAAAGTCGGTACAATTTCGACAATCTTACCCTACACGAAAGAAATAATTTTTAAGGGTTTTATCTAAAAATTTAAGTAGATCTCTCTAAAAATAATTTTGGCCCATCAAAACGATTATGTATAATAAACTGAAACATGACGAGCAATGCTACAAAAAGTTTTGAGATTCTAGCAATCAGTTGAGCGTCCTATATGTATAATTATTTTATCTAATAAAGTTATTGTTAAATCTGTATCCAGCTAAATTTTTAAACTTTAGCGAAACCGTTCTTTCTGTGTACTCTGAAAAAAGTCTTGTTGCATTAATCCCAACAGTACAAAAGTTGCAGCAATATTGCTGCAAATTTTGTGCTGCTGCAGCAATATTACTGCAAGTTTTGTGCTGGGGAACGCTTTTATATCGATCTGTCATGTTATTATGTATGGATATTGTGAAAAATATTGCATAAAAATGAACATTTAACAATTTCTTTTCAATTAAATCATTAGACGTCAAGAAATATTATGATAACAAGCAAATATATGTGCCTTCATTAATAAAAAAAAGTTGTAGCAAAAGTAAAAAAATCTCGAGTATGACACACTAAGAATGACACCGAATAGTTAATTGAAATTTGTATAGATTCAACTAGAAGAGTACAAATCAAACACTTACAAATCTATCAAACAGTCTAGTCTCGAAATAATCAGAAATTTAATTACGATAACCAAAATTCTGATCAGTATGATTAAAATTCGTTTTGTTTGTACTTTTTATTGGTACAATTATTTGTTTCAATGTAAGGTCAAGATAACGGTCCACAACGGTCATGATAGGCTTCGATCGAGACCATGTTTTTGGTTCGTTCGAAAATTGCAGGTATTGTTTTTGTATCTTTTATTGCTCTTGCCATCGCAGTGCTACCGGCTCTCGGAAGCTGTCACGAAGTGGGAAGCCGAAAGGAAACCGGTCCCCCTCTTTCTTTTTCTTTCTCATTCTTCCTTTCTTTCTTTCTTTCGAGTCCCGCATTTCACCGTTTGCTTCGGGTATTAAATAATTATTATTTCGAAAGCGGGAGATCGTATATGTAACCGCGGCGCCAGTCGCTATTGGAGGAAAGGAGAGCCGAGAGGCACAACGTCGGCCTCCTGTAATTGTGGCCCAGATTCGGCGTCCTTCCCTGCGGCAATGCTGTACCACTTCCTGTATACCTTTGCGCGCTCTCTCTTCTACTCTTTCTTTCTTTCTCCCGTATCAGACGCCCTCATCCGTAAAGTCCGTATCAGACTATACAGTTAGAAAATTTGTCTTAAAAACATTTTACATAACAGTCCACTTAAATTTTTGTATTAATTTAACACAAGATAAATATGTTAGAAAGTAACACAAATATTAGGTAAAAACATTAACACGAAAAATGTAACACTGATATAATTTATAAGCAAACTGTGGAAACATTTTCTTCAGTAAAATTAATATTTATGATGTATTAAATTAGCACATATTTTATTTATTCATTCTAGGATTTTAAAACACGTTGTTTTTATGTTGATTTACTTACTTATAAATTGTGTTATTTTTATACTAATTGTAAGAAACGTTTATATTTCTATTTAAACGTTGAATATCAATTTAACACAAAATATTCAAATAACAATTACATTATATTAAATTAACTCATATATGTTAAAAATTCAATACGAAATTTGAACAAAGACTTGAGTGGACTGTTTCTGATATAAGTACAAAATGTTTTTTACTATGTATGTTTGAATTTATGATTTAAAACCACATTATTGTTATGTTTGTTTATTGATTCATAAATTATGTTGTTTTAATTATTAGAAATATTAAACATCAATTTAATTAATACAAAGTATTTAAGTAATACAATCACACTGTGTTAAATTAACAGTGTGTTAAAAATTTAGCACACATATTTTGACAAGGATTGTATCAACCCAAATACGAAATGTTTTCTGCTGTGCATTCTTTTAAGCCTATGTCAGACTGCATATTGAAGATCGCGGATTGTGAAATGAAGATTTTAATTCAACTGTAAATTCAATTTTAATCCGTTCTGATTGGATGGATTCTAATTTCCAATTTGTAATTTTTTATTTCTAGTGTATAACGAACTTTATACATTTGAGCCTTTTACATCATTCCTGACTCCATTCATTTCTGTTCTCTCTTTTCCCATTCTGGTAAGCTTTTATGTTATTCTTGCGACTGTGATTATGCAATTATTTTACGTTAAATTTCCCTTGGAGAGAGACTTTCAACAGATGCTTGCGTAAAAATACGCATGACAGAAATTCTATATCGAAGAAATGTTATCTTCTTCCTTGCTTACAGCTAATATGAACAACGACACGTGATGATCGTCACACAAACGGAAATCTTCCGCGGAACTCCGCGTGATTCTGTCCTTCCTTCTTATCTTTTCTCGCAGTGCATTTTCCGGTATATCTCCGTAGTTTTCCTTTCTTACGCGAGCAACGTGATGCCGTGACTGATTGTACAGGAAGTGTATATACTACCATGTTCTTTGTCCTCTCCTCCACATTCTTTGGTCCGTATCTATCCTTCCGCACTCTTGCGATCACTAAGAGCATTTTTATGACACGTGATATATTTGCATGTCCTATTCAAATCATCGATTTGCATACTGTGTTACAAAACATATCCGACGTGCGAAATCTTGAATCTGAAAGGTTGAACTGTTCCACAATATTTATACAATAAAATTTCGATTATAGGTGTTATTACATCTCACTTGCGATTTTCGCAAGAGTGTGGTATTAACATAGACCGCTATTCATAGTTTTTATTTCTTAAGTAGTATCTTAAGATGCTTATCGGCTCTATGATTGATTGGTTTATGATGTCTTAATCTGTACTTGAGATGGATTTAAATATAAAAATAATTGACTATAAATACCAACCATAAATTCGTATTGAGAATCTTAGATGAAACGAAATGTAATATCTTCTTCTAATATTATTTTAAATGTAAGAAATGTCGAAATTCTGAGGATTAATATTGTACTAAATAAAAAATTGTGCAAGGGACATGTTTCTTTAATATACAGTAATTAAAGTATAATTTATGTTCAATGCATTGATAATTCATTAATTAAGCATTTTAATGTATCAAGAAAGGACATTGTAATATTGTTCCGTGTTATTTTCTATATCCAAAAGTTTGCAGGTAAATATCTCAACTGACTAATACAAGAAGGTATATATTACATCGATTGTATCAGTTACTGAAAATATAGACTGTCTTTCTTAAGATAGTAAGAAGATGAAAATATAACTACGAAACTTGAAATAAATAATTTTTGTCGCAATAACTTGCGATCAAATTTATATTTATTTATTATTTTAATATAAAATATATTTAATTTCTTCTTTTTTTAATTTACCATTTTCTCGCTATTATTGACAAATCTCTTAATAATTACAAATATGTGTATTATTAATTTTTAAATCACTGAGCATATTCAATTACTAGGATATTTATTTTAATCGACAATTCGCTTGACGGATTTTAGAGGAGCGGAATGTCTCGATGAAGTTGCGTTTTAATGAAGGACGCGTTTTGAAACCGGGACGAAAGTCAAGTCGAATCGCACAAAGAAAACGAGAGAGCACGGCAGAAGAGCGTCAGCAGCATCATCGTCATGACCTAATCCAATCTCCGAGAGGCGAGACAGGAGAAATTCTTCTTCCGATCTTTTGCTTACTCGCTACGTAATCGCGCCTTTCTCTGTCTTTCTCTCCTCTCTCTCTCGTTTCCTCATAGTCGCTCGTGTTTTTATACGTTCTTCTCTCGCGCGTTACGCAACACGCGTGCGGCCGTAAATTCGTACGGACCCCGGCATAAATTTCACCGTCTCATCTCATCTCGGGCTCGGCACGTTCGCCGAGGCTCGCATCGCATCATTACGACGATAATTTAAAAACAATTTCCACCGCCTCATTTCTGTTCGCGCCCGATGTAATCAGAGGTATCGCGTAATTTAGCGAACAAAGTATTCGTTTTCAGCGGTTGGCGGGTACGAGGGATCTTCCTTCCCTCCTTCCGTCCGCGGGAGGCCTGCAATCGTGCGGTGTGTAATACAGGTTTCGTGCGATTAAAAAGAAGCCGGATGAGATCCGACGAAATCAAGGAAGTTAGCTGGCCGATGGGAACATCGGTATGTACGAGCATTACGCATTTCGACAGCTGCGATTCGCGCAAGAAATCCACGAGAGATAATAATACACCGAGAGAACAGTTTTTCATATTTGTAACTACAATTACATGTTATTATAATTATGATTATTACTGCCGTAATGTTAGTAACAATAACTATATTACGTTCTATCAACAAATATATGTAGTTGACAACCAAAAAATAACTATATATAATTATAATTATTATTACCGTAGAAATAATTCTAATTGCTATAATTTAACTGTAATTTATTTTTTGAGATATAATATGGTTAGTTACTAATAATAATAATAATAATAACAACAACATGTTACAATATCAATAAAATTACCATAAATATATCATTTTCTGGAATAATTATATAATACAATTGGTCCAAAAAATGACTATAAATTATAGTTAAATTAAATAATTGCAACCATTTTTATGGAAATTTTACTAACTTTATAATATTATAACAGTCGGTTATTACTAACATTATAGCAGTAATGATTATAATTACAGTATAACATGTAATTATAGTTATAAATACCAAAAATTTTTCTCTCAGTGTAATGTCACCTCTGAAACGGATATCCAATTATTTCGCACCGCACGGTTACAGATCTTCTTGCAGCGTATACGGTATAACGAGAATTATGAGAGTCACGTAATTGCGTCTTTACGCGTCGAAAACCACAACTTTGCGTGTCCGCGCAAAGCTTAAAGAAAGGAAGACGCTCGTTCGCGTCGGCCGGCGACCAATCGTTTTTACGAAATTACGTTCCTTACACGCGCGTGAATTTCTCCACGACGTGAGATTTTTCCGACGGCATTTATTTATCATCGCTAAATTGAAAAGCGACGTTTTCGCGTCACACGCGGTGACACGCGAGTACGGAAGTACATATCGCGCGTTTGTCGTCATTTTGATAAGTCCAGCCGTTCTTTCTTTCTTTCCTTACGGCGACTCGCCACTTAATTGCCGCGACAAGTAGCTTTTCTAGTGTCGCACCGCGAAATCTAATCTCGCAACACCTCGGTGATTCGGCGTTCACCGTTGTCGACGAGCGTCGAACTTCCCGCGTCTCTATACTTACGTGCTTTAACAGCCATGGTAACATGGCTAACGATAACGTTCTTGCAGTACAATTAATTTAAGATTACGCGAAGTCCTGACGAGTCGTTTTACTGGCAAACGAGTCGTTCAACCCGGAATACAGGAATTATTTTATTACACTCACGATTATTTTCTCGTCTCCCGTTGATATAACGAAGTCGTGTTTATCGTCGCAGATAAGCATAGATGACAGAAGAGAAAGAAAAAGGAAGACGTCGAACTTAAAATAACATTTAAACGTGTTCAAGATTATTTATGTAACGACGTATGTATATGTGTGTGTAACTTATTCCTTATTTGTAATTACAGTTACAATTGAACGATTGCTTGATCCAAGGACAAAAAAAATTGTCAAAACAAAAGGATCCAAAAGTATCATAAGATAAAAATGATTAAATAATCATGGAATAAAATAAACTCTGATAGTTACAAACAAAAAGTATATATAAATTGTACAAATAATGATATTGTTTTAGCATTTCAGTATTTCAGCGAAATTTTATTGTCTTTTGCTGAGCCGTATAATAAATGCTTATCGAATCGAGCTCGCGGCTCGAAATTTGGTTCGATAATTTGGACGCATCTTTAAACCATACAATACAGGAACATCACACTGTGGGGTGGCCCATCCAAATTCAATTGCTTATAACTTTCATAAAAATGAAACTTTCATATTATTGTAAAAGTTTCTTTTGAATCGAGACGCCAGATATTAAAGTACATTATAACAGTCAAGCAAATGTATGTATTTTAGTTACTAAAGAATTTAATAAACAATGGAAAAAGCATTTAAAAAGTATTGAAAAAAAAGTCAAGGTTGCCATACCGAAAAAGCGTTTAAGGATTAATGGTTCAGTTGGTCGTTAAAATACGTCGTACAGTAAAGACATTTATTGTTCATACCATCTTTCGTGGCTTGGCTCTGATTTTTAATTATGTGTAAGTTTTTATTTTTTCTTGAGGAAGTATGTTGTATAATAATTTATATAATAATAAGTTATTCGATTTAGTCTTCAAATAAGTCGGAGACACACAGTTATATTGATAGAAACCGTATATAACACAACCTCATATTTTTATAACATCGGACTTAATTCATGTAAGGTAAACGAATCAACTATATGGACTTCATACAGGATGGATATTACGTACTTCAAAAGATTTTAAGGAGTGATTTCTTACATAAATTTAATAAAAACTTTATATGATCATATATATGTCCGAAACAATTTAGTTTCAAAGATACAGGGTAAGGGTGTGTCAAAGTTGAAAGAAAAATTTCGCATTTTTTCTAAAAATTTCGAAACCGCTCGAGTTATTTTGACGAAATTTTAAACGTATACGAAGTACATGTCTAAGTATATGTTCGAATATATCTCCGTTTTAACATCTATATGTTTTTCAAAACTGCGACACAACTCTTTTAGACGTACTTGACGCTCGTGTTTTATTTAATTTATTTTTGACATTTTAAGCTGTTGCGTTTTTCATTATGGTTTATATAAAAACTTTTTTCTATTCTCTAATTCGATTTCTATTCAATATTCGATTAATTAAATGTTTTGCGAACGAAAAGAACTTTGTTTAACGAAAAAGTTACGATTAATTTCATTAAATGTGCACGTGTTTTATTAATTTAATATCTATTTTTGTTCATTTACTTTGGCCTTTTTAATCTTACATTTGTCCGAAAAAACATTCTTGCATACTTGAAAGCTTTAACAACGAGTTTTACTATCACAGAAGTCGAATCATGTATTTTACTTATTTATACAGATTTTAATTTATCTATATCAGAATTCACGATCAAAATATCGATTGTGCCTTTAAAGTGTAAAGTCGACAAAATGTTAATAGAAAACAGAATAGAAGAATTGTTATTCGGATAATTTTTACGGTAATTATATAATATACAAAGTAATTTTCCGAACACCGTCTTCCTATCACGCGTGTTCGCGTACGAGTGATACCCGAGTGTCGAGTTCACCGTCACGATTGATAGCTTTCCCAACGATCGGCCTTTACACTGACCTACATACCTGACGTAACCGCACTCGGCTGGTGCACATACATATACCTGCAGAATCAAAGTAACGGCTGCGCGCGCGCGCGCATGACTGCCTTGCAATCTGCACGCACTCACGCGTGCGTACAGCTCGAGCGAGGCTTGTTCACGCGTGCCATTACAACCTCGCGAAGACGGATGAAACGGATGCGACGGACGGCGCCTAGCTTCGCGGTGAAGTTTAACGCGCACCGTTGCACAAGCGCTAAAATGAGGGACGCTCGGAACATCGGTGGCACCGTGACGTGCAGCTCTCGGTTGCGAGAAACTCTCGGAGAAATCCTCCTCGGTGCAACACCGCGGCTCGGTAGCCGCGACGAGCGGTCGCACTTTGTAACGTTACGAGTGTTACACGGAGATCTTGCGATTATCGAGACTTTAAATAATTCACGTAATCGTGAGAGAGTGTTGCACACGTATTTAAATAATGTTATATGTATAATGAATACTGTCCTTCTGGCTTACAGAAAAACTTACACGTAATTGAAAATCAGAACCAAGAAAGATGGTATGAAAATCAATTTCTTTACTGTACGACGTATTTTAACGATCAACTGAACCTTAAACGCTTTTTCGGTATGGCACCCTTGACTTTTTTCCAATACTTTTTAAATACTTTTTCCATTAATTTATTAAATTTTAATTACAGTACCAAAAAAACATTGCTTGAATTAACCTGAAATACACATATATACATGTAGGATAGAATTTGTATTAAAAAACAGATAATGGATCGATCTATCATTAATAAAATAAGTAGGGTATTTTTCAGATGTTTACATTATTTCGTTCATCTTCTGTATGTTATGCGTCTCCGACTTTATTTTTAACAGCGGAGAGATTATAACAAGTTCTAATTAATCCTCAATTATAGCTGTGAAAATTACATTTAAGTTCTAAAGCGTCCTGTGTGAAGAACCGAATGCAAATGAATTTCCGTCTTTGATAGAGAAAGGTTCAGTTCTTTTTATTTATTTTAAGTTTTAATTTACAATTTAGGATTTCATAATACCAATCGTACAGATTATGCAATTCAAAAATTTTTGCTTCGGATTTATATAAATTCGTTGGTTTATATTGTATAAATAGAGGTAAAATTATTTAAAAAAGAAAAAAGATAAAAATTGCCTTATATACATAAGGTATTTTAATTGATTATGCACCTGCATTAAAAGAGAATAAAGTCATTAATAAAAACTCATATAATAGTTCAGTATAATATTCAACTTAGTATAATAATTGATTTAATGGGTAAAAAGAAAAAGTGTTAAAAAGGAATTAATTTTAATTAAAAATAGAAAATATAAATATTGCTATACGAGTTTCCGACATAGACGATGGTCCAAATGAGGAGTTGCTGTAGTTGAGAGTTAAATGCGAATTGAAATTCGATATTATAATTAAAAGTTGATGCAAAACTCTCGGAGTTTTAATTCATGACAATGTTAATTCGAACCTTCCAGGTTTCACGCCGGGAATTCGCTCTCATTATACCGCTCTAATTAGATAATCTTCGTGTTCCCTACTTTGTTACGAACATGAAGAAAGCCGACGTTTCATCTCGCACAGTTTTTACACGGCACGAATGTGTCGCGGGAAAGCCTAACACTTTTTTGCAACTAGATCTAGCGCGTGTTTCTCGCTCAAACGTAATTGATTCTCGAGTGATTCTAAGATTTCTAGTTGACATGAAAACGCCAATTCTTGCGCCGAATTCTTTCGAGTTTCTGAGTTTCATCAGAAACAGACTTTATTTTCGTAAATCCACATTGAAAAAAATGCCTAGTTGAAAATGGACAAATCAGAAGATTCTGATTATATCAACCAGAATTCCAGTTATTACAATTAAAATTCTAGTAGATCAGAGAAATTTGATTCTCGTTTATTTTTAACAAAAATCCCAATTAATTAAACTAGATATTTTTTCAGTGAATAATTTGTGGTTTGAATATTGGGAAAATTCCATATAAAATCATGGAATTTAAAATAATTTATCATAGAGAGTTTAAAGATGTTTTATTGATAACTTATTTCGTATTTTATTGATAATTATTTGACGATGTGTTATTGACATTTTGGAATTAATATTTACTTTAGATATATGTCTAATTAAACGATGTATACATACATTTGAAATTTTTATATATTTGACATTTTTATATATTTTTCATCCAAAATCGAAAAGATTGATTAAACTGCGAGAATATACTAAATTACAATTAGTATGTAATAAATCTTCAATGTTTTCACAAATGTGAACCAAGGCTGGTAAATAAATCTTCCGCTTTTCACGTGGAATTTTCTCTCGCATAGTCGCAATTAAGCGCCTTCGTTGCAAACGAGTTCTCGTCAGACTAATTACTCCTCAGTTCGAAGGAGTCATCGATGTACACCGCAATTTCCTTCGGCGTCTTTCAATCTCTTCGATAAATCAACGCGCCGCGAATATGCGTACCTTCAGTTTCACCTGTGACCTGCAGCGGCAGAAATTCAATGTCATGACATTTGCACGCGACACTTGGATGACGTGTGTGCCGGAATGGAGCTTCATTTTCCAATTTACGTTTCAATTTGCGATTTGCCGGAAGCACGCGCGGTTTTTGCAATATTCCGTGTAATGGGGCTGTGTGTTTGAGGTAATTTACTGCTAGCAATTAATGAGATAAGGCACGCAAAGCCGCAGGCTCATTAACTAAATTTCTAAAAAATAAAGATGTGGTTTTAACACCGTGAGCGTTAAATATAATTCTCACGTGTCGGTGTTGATATAAACATCATTATCTCTTACAGAAATTTCCTACTGCAAGGTCGTGATTAATTATTTGTTATTCAATGTTTTTAACAATGTTTTTAAAGTAAATAATTTCCGGTATTAGCCCTCCGTTCGCAATCATATTTTTACTCTCTTAGTTTGCAATCTGAATTTTTTGTTCTAGTTCAAGTTTTTTTACTGTTCTGTAGGAATTCAAAAAATGTAGAAAAATTCAGGGTTACTTTTTAACATATCTATTATTACCAAATAATCAATAATTTAAATGTTGAAACCTTTATTTAATTAAAATTTAAATTTGAGTAAAATTAAGGAAGAAATTTGAAAGTGAAATTTCGCTTGTGCTTAAAAGACCCAGATTGCACAAAGAAACTATTAAATTGCTTATTAAGGGCAATTAGAATGTAAGGAATGGTGTGGAATAACACATAAGTTTTAAATCGTGGCGTTAAATTCACATCGCGTTAGCGTTAAATCCACATCGTGTTAGTGTTTGTATCAACACTAACGTGGTGAGAATTATATAAATCCCACATGGTAGAATAAGCATAATCGATTATTCAATCCATTAATCTGTTATTTTTTTGTCTTGAGGAATGACGAACAAGATTATCTGTACTGTAGTCGATTTACATTCGCGTCTATTTAATATAATTGTTTTTAAAAAGCAAACATTAGTAGATTATATGCCCATTACTACCACATGGCGTTAAATCCCTATTTTTTAGAGTGCATATAACGCGTTTAAGGCGTTTGGCTAATCTTATGCATCGAAAGCGGCAAGTTATTCTATCCCTCAATTAGCCCATAATTAACACGTCGTTAATCGCCTAGTGAAACGACGATTGCTGCCGCGAGCATCGTTTCGTCAAGATCTTTCTCTTCGATATGCACCGGCACGATCGATCTAATCCTCGCGCTGGCGCGCACAATTCCGCTTTAACGAGGCTCGAACGGACGCGGAAGCGGCGGATGCACGCTCACAAGAGATGCGGCTGGCAAAATAGGAATGCAGATGCACCGCGATGCAAGCAGACGACGACGATCGCGAAAGTTGCAGCCGCCGCGCCGCGCCGGCCCGCCGAGTTTCTATACGTAATGACTCGCGCCATGTGCTCGCGAGCCTCGCGCGCGCGAGCTGCCATTATTTTCTTTCTTTACTTAACATTTCTCTGCCTCTCTCGCACCGACGACGATCATGCCATTGCTCGGTGATCACGATTTACCACTTCAATGTCGCGTCCATGTATACGTTCCGCTTTTCTTCTCTGTTCACCGGTAGCGACGAGATCGGCGACGACCGTGGACCGAAAGACGAAGAAGATAAAATAACAGCAGAAAGATCGATCGTCGCCCAATTTCTTCACCTCTAGATAACTTTATCCAAGAGATATCTCCTGGATAAGGTTATCCGCAACTTCTCTGGAAGTGAAGAAATTGGGCTCGCGAGAAGTAAATAACAGATTATTAAAGTGACGCGATTAGGGAATCAAAGGGAGGCGTGCTAGATAAGGTCGGTGTAGAGATCCTCAAGCCAGAGATTGGATATCATACGTTTGATCAGCCATGTTTTTCAGGACATGCTTTGGATAGAATGAAATAGATTATGCGTAGGACAGAATGAGATATCCACGTATTTCATTTTATCTGTGCATCCATCTCTATTTTGAGCGTCCTAAGGAGTATGGCGGATCAATCAGAAGTTGATTGAACGGTGTCCTATCTCTGACTTGAGGATCTCTAGGTCGGTGTAGATTGTAGAGAAAAATAATGTGAGGAAATACATTTTGTGTTAGTTCCTCATCGTGATGAAATATGAACGGCAAAGTTCACGAAACATTGGCATTAGTAATGGATCACGACACGGCGATAACCCGCAAACCTTTTGGCATCTCTAAAGAAGATATTAAATAAAGATATAAAAAAATAAAATGTTAAGTAATATCGAAATAACGTAGATATTAAAAACATTTTAACGATAAATGTCACGAAAAATAAATTCGATATATATCTTCTCTCCAAAAAATGTTAATATAAAAAAAAACATCTTTTAAAGTAAAAACCGGTTCTTTTACTCGATTTTTTACTTCGAATTAAAAAGAACCTGTTTTTTTTAATCTTTGCCCCGGAAACACCCGCGTCCGAGAGTTTGTTTGCGACAAAAGAAACGCTCCGATCCGCGCGCGCCAACTCCTTTTCCGGTTGTAATTTTCTATCGGGTCCAGCCTACGCGCGCAAACGATAATTTATAACTGCACACCACGTTTCCGCAGGCTCGCCGAGAGCAAGTCGTTGAGATACGCTGCATAAGCCGTTTTCACGGTTTTCGAGCAGCCTGCTCGTGCCGACACGCAGTCCGCGCTTTTGCGCGATTAACGGGGAAACCGCGTTGTCTTGCGGAAGTGCCAGGCACGCCGTGGAAAAACACCGCCCGTATGTAGTACGTACAATCGTATAACTCGTATGCAACGTTTTCTCGTTTACCGATCGTTACGTAAACGGACCCGCGAGCGCCCTTTACGAGTCACGCGTCGAAATCTTCAATAAGAGATTGGACACTAGAGATCCTCGAGTAAGAGATTGGACACCAAACGTATGGTTCCCCATATTTTTCAAGAATAAATTGGATCATGTATCTATCTCATTCTATCTTAAGACAGGTCCTGACAAATATGGCGTCCAATTTCTTATTCCGCAAACACAATAGAGTAGTAAGCCTTAAACCTTAAGAAATTGATCAATCGCAGTTGAATGTGAGAAGAATAATCGACTGTGATTGATCAATTCTTTAAGGCTTAAGGCTTACTACTCTATTGTGTTTGCGGGGTTACTTGAGGATCTTATTTAAGCCTAAAGGCCGCAGTACAGACTTTTGTATAACTGTATAACTCATAGTGTAATACATAAGAGAATCAACCAATCGGAATCCTTTCTTTCCCTCCAAGACGAACTTTAATTGGTTCAGCCTCTTATGCACTGTATATTATGTGTTGTGCAAAAGTCTGTTGCAACTTCAATCTACAATAATGTATTCTTTGCTTCTTGTTTCTTGCTTCTTATCTCATGCTTTTTTCCTTCTTTGCGACCGTTTTATCGACAATCGCGTTTCTCTTCACGTGTTTCTATTTCTTCCGAAGTTCATCAATTTTTATCTCAGGCGATAGAAAATGAAAAAACTGAGATTAACTAAGAAGCAAAAAGATAAGAAGTAAAACATGATAAAAAGCAAGAAATAATAAATAAAGAACATTGTAGATTAAAGTTGATTATAATAATGGAACGCATTATTGGACATATGAGTCAAGCGCGATAATTAGAGCGTAAAAGTCTTTTATTCCAGGACGTTCTTTTTATAAATTGACAAATGTTTCTGCTTCCTTCCGAGCCATCATCAGTGTACAATTCATTTGCTTTATTTCTCAAATCCCTTATGGGGAATATACGTGACATCGAGATTTATCAACGACAGATTATTTTACTTTGACGACAATAATATTCAGTATTTAATTTAATGAAGTGTCTCGAGCATGTATTTTGTTCTTTTATGACTTTCCACATATTTTGTGTGTAATTCTCGACTCCTCATGGGTAAATTTTTAATCAAAGAAAATTTAGAATTTTATCAAGTGAAGAATATCGTCTCATTGCAGGATCTAAGACAGTTGGTTTGGTAACCAGCATGAGCGATATTCACAGTACTTCCCCATAAGGGAATTGAGAAATAAAGCAGATGAATTGCACACTGATGATGGCCAAAACGTTTGTCAATTTATAAGAAGAACGTCACATCTGTCAATTTATAAGAAGAACACCCTAGAATAAAAGATTTTTGCGCTCTAACTAACCGTGCTTGGCTCTTATATGCCCGTTACATTATTGTAATTAATTTTAAGTTTAAAGAGTCTTAAATTATTTAATTTTGATTGTAGATTAAGCTTTAGTCGACGATGTGACAATAGATACTGATTAGCCAGCGGAGGATCAGTGAAAGATTGACGTTTATTGCGATATTCGCAACTGTGCCGCGTTATGTAACGTTCTTTTACTCAAGGTGTTTCTTGCGATAAGTTACAACAAAATCCCGCGCAGTAAATGCGATTTAAAAATTTTTTGCGTCTCCGTTGCTGTCGAAAGAGAAAGAGAGGTGAAACGCGAGAATATTCACTTAAGAAAATCGTGATGTCTACTAGTCATATTCTCCATTCTGAATTTATGTCACTCGTACCTGGCATGACACGCTAGAATTATCCGTTTAAGTTCCATGATTAATAGCAAGATATAAGCTTAGGATAATCGGCGCAACTATAGTCATTCCGTGATGAAATGCCAGGTCGTGCGTGTGTTAGTTTTAATGGAACGTTTCATTTGGAAAAGCCAACGTCCGCAGGAGGAGAAGTCGCGATCATTTCCTCAGATAACGAGAGAATAATTTCCTTAAGCCATTGGGGTATCGCATACTCTCCAGCTCGTTGGTGGTTCTCGCAAGCGTCCGCCACACGGCTACATTCGCCACCGATTTCCTTCTTCGTGCTATTGCATTCGTGGTATTTCGAGAAATCTCCTCTTACTTTTTCAGAAAGATTCACGTCACATATTCGCAGATCTGTAGGAGTGAGAGTTAAAGGAGGTTGCAAGGACATAAAACACATATATTAATATTTACGCTTTAAACAAACTACATATACATGTGAAAGTTGTGTTCATAACATTCTGTTTTTATTGAGCAACAGATTTTCATAGATTATTTATTTTATTCGATATTAGTTTTATTGTTATAAATAAAAATTTTTTTAATAATAACGAAAATCTAAATTTTTTTATATGTACACGTATCAATATTTTAAGTAAAATACTAAAAATTACTCATGCAAAGTTTCATTGAGATTCACCAATTAGTTTATAACAAATAAATATTTTGTTTATTTACTGAACAATTAATATCTGCATCTCAATGTAACTTTACATAAATATTTTTGAATTCTTTACATAAAGTACTTATATAACAAAAATTGATCATTTTATTTTATAATACATTTTCATATATTTCTATTAGCGTATGTACAAATTTAAAAAATATTACTTTTTATTGAAATAACTTTTGATTCAGATTATCAACTGTCTCTAATTTTTTTGTATTACTTTTAAATGCAATTTAGAATAATCTGTAATTTTTGCAAGTAATGCTTAACATATTACAATTGCCTTACAATCTCCTTAAAAGTCGCTTCGATCATCGTTGCGACGCAGTGAACAGGACTCCACGTACGTTGATTGTTAGATAAATTTTCAAGCGTCGTTAAATTTGATTAGATCACGATGATTGTTTTCATTGTTTCATTTACTTTGCTATCTCGATGCCTTGGACCTTGGCCAACATGTTTCAAAGACAAAGATCTTTAAATAAAAGATCTTATTTAAATTGTTTAGGACTTTCCTCTCACTAATAGTGGAAATCTGTTTCCTCTGGGGCGGGATTGATCTATGTATGCAAGCTCGTTGACGCAGCAAATATTTAATGGTGATTAATCACGTCTCGCGTAAATAAGTACGTTGTAATTATCTTGCGAAACTCGACATACGAGTTGCCGACTTGAATGCGAAAGGATAGAAAAAAGCGAAAATTATAAACGTGTTCTTACGGGTCATGTAATTAGAGACAGCTCGAACTAATTGACAGTACGTACAACTTCAGGATTAAGATTTCTGGACGACCTTGAACTTCCTTATGCACAGAACAGTTTCACTGAAGTACTTAAAATTTTAACTAGATACAAATCTGAAAATAATTATACTGAAATATTTAAATAATCAAATTGTTACATTCATAATGTAAAATTGAATCCAATTTGAGTATCTATTATCTTTAATCATTTCTATAGATTGCTCATTGCTTCTACTCAATATGTCGTTGATTTAACTAAAACAATGGAGTTAAACAATTTAACAAAAGAAACGTATTAAATTTGACACAAATTTAGTTTATTATTTATTAAATAATACGTTCATATGGACGTCGTTTATTTTAAAATTAAGCAATTCAATTACAGAAGTCGATTTACTTTTTCATGTACATGGAAAATAAAAATAACAAAATGTTATTTAACTCAAGGAATTAGGTTACCATTGAGCCTTTGATGTCTAATAGCACATTGTGCTATTAGGTCTAATAGAACATTACTTATCGACTCTTTGACGTCAAAACGATGTTATTTAATTAAATGATAATGCTGCAAAAATTTTGATTTTCTAATGACCTTCTTCTCACTTAGCAAGCTGACGTTATTTATTATTATTTTGATATCGAAATGACAATAAGTAACTCGCTGCTTGAAAAGCTTTGGTTGCTGGGATGTCAAAACGTTTTGCAGCATTGTCAATAAATATGTAGGACGCTTGAGAGTTCTGCATAATTATTTTGTGATTTGTATACTGTTAAATATCAAAGGACAATAGTAACTCTAAATTCTACTCTTTGAATGTTGTTTATATTTTGAAACTAAGCATGTAACCAGAAATGGATTGATTTACATCTTAATACGCATGGAAGTTAAAAATAATATTTTAGATAATAAACAACGTTCATATTAGCATATGCACTTTCAATTAGTAAATAATAAACTAAATTTGAGTCAAATTTAATACATTTATTGAGTTAAATTGTTTAACTTCATTGTTTTTAATTAAATTAACGTATTAAGTAGAAGCAGCGACGACCTATAGAAATTATTAAAAATAACTCAAATTGAATATAATTTGACATAAATTGAACAGTATATCTAACTGAATTTTTATATTTCAATAAAACGATTCTTTCCATATAGGAATCGTAGTAGATCAGTGTTGCCGTAATCAATTTACGTTCAGCTCCATTAGTTTAAGGCTTGACTAGATGTCTGGTATGATTTGTGCCTTGCAATAGAAGGTCCGCGTGAATATACGCCTACGTAGACATAGGCTTGTCTCCCGGAGAAAGTCGCGTTACTCGCCTGTCTTTATCTATATATGTCTACAGTTGCCGTTCTTTTCCTCACCGCACGCGCGCACATATTTCCGAAATCTTCGAAGCTATCGTGAGAGTGCTCTCAGTACGAGAAAGCATTTTTATATGAATCGCGCGGATTGGACGCTTGAAATTCAATTTTGTAGTTCCGTAAATCAATTTCGAAATTCTTCCAGATGTACTCTGTGTATTGCGAACGCGTGATAAGTAGCTAGATACGAGGTGAACAGATACAAAACTCGTCAAAAAATTGCACATTAATTGGAATTATTTTTAATTATTTCTATTTATATATAGATCACAATTCCTACTTAATTTGTCGTTAATTTAATTAAAATAATGGAGTTAAATAATTTTACTTAAAAAAATATATTAAATTTGACTCAAATACAGTTTATTGTTCACTATATGCATACGTTAATGTAGAAGTTGCTTATTTTGGAATTAACCACAGAAATGGATTAATTTACATTTTGACATATGCACATGAAAGTTAAAACAAAATATTATTTAACTCAAGGGCTTAAGTTATCATTGCTCCTTTGATATATATAATGGTATAGGAAATGTATCATTAAATATTATATTCTATTTAAAAAGAAGACGTTTTAGCTTAACAAACAAGTTGATGTTATTTTGACTTCAAAATAAGGTCTTTGACGACATTTTGACGTCAAAATGATAACAAATAAGTCAGTTTGTTTCCTAGAAGCATTCTAGAACCATATTCTTGAAAAATATTGCACATAAAAATATTATAGTATACGATTACATATATACGTGTATATTGCTCAAGGTTTTCCTAGTATCTTCGTACGCGATTTTTTTAAAATAAGTCCTCTGTATTAGAAATTTTTTATAGTAAAGAATAAAAGGAGCATTATTAATACATTGACAAATAAATCGTATTGCAGCACTGCAAATAAAAAGCTATGCAATCGGACACGCGTCGTGATTTTCGAACACGTGTTCTGAATCGGAATCGTCTTAAGAGCGACGCACTCATGCGTCGCATAAACGGTGTTTTCCAACGCGACATGAGTAGTTAAGTGCCTAAGAAAGTTAGCTGACAAATTATATATATATATATATATATATATATAAATAAACTTGAATAATATATCACTAAATAAATTAGATATACATGCGTGTCGGATGACTCATGTAATTACATGACATCATTTTGTCAAGGTCGTGATAATAATGTAACTACTTTTACGTTAAAATATTTTGTAAATAGGAAAGAATCTTTGCAAATATTTGTAAACTTCCTTTAATTATTTTCTGATTGTGTGAAAGTTTTAAGAAATAAATGTGAGTGTTGTTTACCAATCGTATTAAGACTTGGGTTTATTGAGTTTTACAGTCTTAAAAATATTTTTTTATTGTAAGCTCGTGCACAGTTTATAACTTGTCATACACTAAAAGAAAAAATTATTGCATCGACTGTAACTTAATTATAATTTATAATCATTTTTGTGCCAACTATATACTGTTTTTGTAGAACTATAAATATAATTATTATTATTACTAACATTCTAGCAGCAATAATTATAAAAATGGAATTTCTAATCATAATTATTTTGTCATATAATTATAATCATAAATATCAAATATTTTTTTCTCTCACACTCAAAGAAAAAATGTAGCAATCACATATAGAGGTGACAACTATTCAAGTTTTATATGTAGAATTAATACATATATATAATTAAATAAACTATTTTATAATTATTGCCACTATAAAATAGTTTATTTAACCTTTTTTTGTATATTATGTCTACATATAATTTCAAATAATTGCTATAACTATGTATTTCTCTGCACGGAAAAAACAACTTTGAAAATTTAGATACAGATCTGAAAATAATTTGGTCGGACTATCAAAATAATTATGTAAGAAACTCAAGCATGGTGAGTAATGCTGCAAAAAAATGACATTGTAGCAATCAGTTTGGACGTCAATTATTTTGATAGTCGAACAAAATTTATTTTTATCTGTATCTACATTTTTTTGCTTCATAAAACCGTTCTTTCCATATGAGTGCAGTGCATGACGTTCAAGTCAGTGTTTCTCTTCTGTCACGCATATTCGATTTTAATTTCAACGTTGATACGACGAATCCATGTAATCAACTCACATTTTCGCAGCCGTTCTCTCATGTCACGCGACCGTCGTCCTGTCTATCGGTCCATCTTGCAGAAATTTCTCACGCAGCCGTTTAAATAGTAGTCGCGTATATCCACGTGGTCTTCGTAAACCTAGTACTCAAAGCTCACATCACCCTAGCGAACCTCTCTGTGGATCCAGCGTGTCCGATACGATATTTTGCTGACAGTCAATGCGGAACTCTGCCTTCGTTCTTCGTTCAGGAGAGAGAACGGCGAGGAAAAGTGCGAGCTGCAGCTCGTTCCGTTGACGTATTCGAGAGAGGAACGGAACGTTGCGCGGTGAGAGGCCGGCACTCGACTGTTCGAATGCACAGTGGATTCGCAACCTGCTCCGGAATACCTGTCTGCCCACCACCGGATAGACTATCAGGTACCGAGGTTTATTCGGGGGTATGTGACGGGTCCCGTCGGATCGTGATCTGAGTGAACGTCAGGAGAGGGAACCTCTGTTATTTTTTATGAAAAACTCTGTGGGTGGAAAGAGAAAGACGAGGAAAATTACCAACACTGAATTACCTTGCTTATTAAAGATCAAGAAGTAAAACAAACCAATCTACGAGTCAAACGTAGACGACGTGGCGATAGAAAACGTGAAGTGAATGCGGAACTTGGTTGCCAAGCAGCAATGACTTTGGGATAAATTATATATTACTTCCTGTATGTTTTTTTCAATTTGTTAATTTCATCTTTTTTACTTTTGGACAGCTCTTATTTCAAGTCTGTGATAGACATTCAAGTACGTACTGAAAGCATATTACAATAAAAAATTTTGATATTTTTTTCTAGTAATTTATTCAGAGAATATTGCCTTTGATAAATCAAATATCGGGATAAAATCACAATATTTTACGAAATATTTCTACATGAATTTTTTGTATGTACACTTAAAAATAATCCTTAAGAATAATCCATAATAGAATCCTGATGAAAAAAATTCTGATAATATCACACAATATTTTTAAGAACATTTTTGTATTTTAAATTAGGTAGATTTCCGAAAAAAGTATCTTAACCTTCTTCAAGAGAAAAAAATCTTAAAAATCTTATAGAATGTTTTAGAATTCATATACAAGAATTTTAGAAAAAAAATGTAGACTTTTTCATTACTTCTAAAGTGTAAAAATTCGTATAAAAAATTTGAAAAATTTTCTAAAAAGTTATAGGATTACAGAAATTCTAATGAATGCTAAAATTCATATAAAAATTTTGAAAAAATTATTTAAAAAGTTCTGAAAAATATTCTAAAAAATTATCACCAGGGAATTGTTTACAAACTTACTTTATATCTAATATATTATGTAATGAATTGTATGTATAAATATGTGTTGGTTTGAAATTAAATAATTCACATATTATATTAAAAGTCTAACTTAGAGTTCGCTCACTAAATTTTAACTTAGAACATTGTCTTTCAGATCTCATTTCTTCTTAAATGAATTATGTTTGTTAAATCTAGTTCGATCATAAAACTTTAGGGACGAATCCTTTAACTAAATGGATCGACTCGACTCATATTTACCCTTTTGTAGAATTTTCTATAAATTTTCGTAGCTCATTTGGTATGCGAAAATAGTATACGTGCCCGGCCCACTTTGCGTTGCGGCCTACTTTTGCTTAATTCAATGCGACAAACGAGATTACGAAATTACCATCAGAACGTCTCTATCATCTGTATACAATAAAACAATCAAATGTTACACAATACTAACGCATTAATTGTCTTAAATGTGCTACTAGTTTTAGAAGTATTTTTTCATGCATTCAAAACATTTATTATTTCTTTTCTCTCGTCTCATAACATCTCTCATTTCTTTTTTCCATATTAGAAACCTTGGTCATAAAATTTATTGCGCGATGCCATGCGTCGTTTGTTACGCCATTGTCACTATTAAGTCCACCATGAGTGAACAAAGTGGGATTGACGCTTTTACGGTCACAAATTACGGGGTCAGCGACAATTTACTGATGTGACGACGACATTACACAAAAGCGTCCGGCGAAGTAGAGACAGAAAAAGAAATAAAAAGAGGGAGAGAGACAGAGAAAGACCCCGGGCGCATAATGACAGTGAAAGGATCGTGACTTTGCCATTGGCTGCGAGGGAAACCGGCGCTATTATATGCGATTCGTGCTGGGCTCGCGATCGGCTGTTCACCTATGACAGTCGCAAAATAAGCAGCTCGGATCGAAACGGAATTTCCGGAGATTAAATGTCATCCGCGTGAAGTCGATTCCCCTGGGGATTACGAAGACAAGCGTTCAATTTATGGCAATTATTCTTAGAACTCCACGTAGAATAATGGCATTATATAGACTGAGAGGATACTTTTCCTATATGGCATTATAAATATTCTTTTTTATCTCTAGCTTTCATAAGAAAGGATAAATGGAAAAATTTCTATAGCCTTCAACATTCTATCGTTCATTTCCTTCGCGCAGCTAACGAGTTCTACATATTTCTATAAGGCTATAACGAGAAGATCGTTGACTTTTATCGTTGATCTTATTGTGAGCAAAATTTGAAACTAGTATAATTTCAGCGATTTTTTGTGAAATTTTTTATTAGTTTTCATGCTACGGATAGGGCAGAATTCATTCTTACGATACTTTCCGTAAACAAGAGTCTTTTCATTTAGATATATCTCGCGAAATTCAATCATGTTAACGAAATTATACTTGCTTCAATCCTTGATTGTGAGAAAAAGTGAATAATACATGGATTTTATTGGTCCTTCATATGGAATTTGTGTTGTGTTCCATGTTGCGACAATTATCCGTGGTCAGAATCTCAGGTTTGTTAGTGATTAGCGCTTTCGTGTCGTCCGGACACAGCGTGATCCTGAAAAAAAAATGAAAAATGGAGTTATGAAAAATGGCAGTCAATTTACGTAATTCTATCTAGAAGCTCCATCTAATATAATTATGTAGTTATTTCTGCGCAATTGTATAAGTAATTACGCTGTGTAATAATTAATGCGACTATATGTATGTCAAATTTTATAAATGTCAGCAACTCGTTTATCGCGTCGTTTCAACTTTTTTCCTTTCATCGCTGTAAAAACATTCGCGCATAATAAAAATGTACGGGAGATAAGTTGAAGCGGCTATAAAGCCGAGAAGAAGTTATAAAGATGTAACGTGCAAAAGATACAAGAGAGATTTACAATTATTTTTTTAAGAATATGCTAGATGTATAGGTTTGTAAAAAATGATTGAAATTGGAAATTTATACTTTTCGATAAAAATGATTAATATTACATACATAATGAAACAGTTCAATAAAGTTAACAGATTTAACATTTAATAATATAATCTTATAGTTTGAATGAAAATTTTACCATTTATCTTTAATACACTAATTTACAAAAAATGATTTTTTTTTATTTTGAACCACAAAGTATTTCTTATAGATTGTTGAATGCTGAAAAAAATGCTTTAACTAAATTTCATTTGAATGTCAGATTTTCAAAATAATCGAAGTTAATATGCAAAAATTTTTTTTGTGACACTGACATTTTTTTTAAGAAAAGTTTATGACTTCTAATTATAATTTCAAGATAACGTTAAATTTTTTTACAAAAAAATTGCAAACAACCATTCTTTGCACCTTAAACCTTACAATCACTTTGGAAATACAATAAAGAAAAATTTTTAATTTTTTCTTAATTCTTTCATTTTGTTAAAAAAATATGTGTAATATATCCTTAATCTTTGCACTCGAAACATCGCGTTCAAGAATTCTTGTGGCATATGATTCCGATCTTTTTCACTAGATATTACTTCTTCGACAACACACAAGCCGCGAGATAAGCGGAATTTCTCACCCATAATCAGTCTCCAAGTTTTTTATAGTCAGCATGTCGATGTATACCCGTGGCGTGTGGAACAGTCTCCATGTCAGTGGGTTCCAGACTCGGGTCTCATATTTCCAGGTAATTTCTACTGAATGTGGCTTCCCGACAACGTCGCCGGGCAGTACGATGGTGTGCGTGCTACCAGGCTCGTAGTACTTCGAGGATGGACTCAGCTGCATCTCTTCGGTCTTTTTACCGTTTACGCCAATCACGCGTACAACGAATAACCCGACCTCTCCGCCGTGTAACAAACTTTCGTCCGTCTTTGAGATATTTATCGTCAGCTTGTAGTGAGCTTCTGTAATTTGGAGGAACGGCATTCCATTTATTTGAATTCCAGTTTCAGTACGTCTATAAAGACAAATGGATTGTGTGACCCGCGTTTAATTTCAGTTTTGCAAAATTAATATTTCTCTGCCAGTTTTGGAAGGCACAGTCGATATTTTGATTTAAATTTTGGTAGATATATAAAGAACTTTACACTAGTCACATGGAAAAATCAATTAATCAAATTGACTGAGACTGTAATATATATTTTGTAACTTATAAAATGTTGATTAAAAGTTTCTAGAAACAATCACAAAAAATGAACAGATTTTGCTGTAGCACCATTTCAAAGTTGCTACTTTGGATCTAATCGATGCTGAAAAATATTTTTATCTACAATATACATTTCGTTTTTGCATATGAGTATTGCAGAGTCCTTTAAATCTGCAAAAATAAGAAAAAAATAAATTCAACTTCTACTAGTAAAAATTCATTGTTAACGCTTTCACAGGTATGCAAGAATTTTTTCAGATTTTTGCAGTCTAGAATAGAGTGGCGCTTAAATAATTAAAATTAGATAAAGATAGAATAAATTACATATAAACATATTTTACATAAGATAAAGATGATTTGCTAACATTTATTTTATCTAAACTAAAGATGAAGATAATACACATTTTAATAATGTAGATTAAAAAAAGATAAAACAATTTCAAATATTTGTATTAGATAATAATATCTAATCTGAGTAATTATTTAGAGAATCATTTATATTAGATAATTTTATCTAGATAATGGTAAATACTGATCTAACATAATGTAAAAATCTACACTGGAGCTAAAACCAAGTGCTGTGTCCACGACTTTTTGGTTCTTCCGTGCATCTATGAGTGTTATTTTTTAGTTCTCTTCTGTTATATCCATTTCATTCTTGAATGAAGCATGGAAGAAAATTAAAAAATCGTGGTCATAGTACGAAAGAGAATCACAAAATTAGTAAAATGGCACGAAAGAGAATCACGGAAAAGAATCAAAATATACTTTACTGACGGAAGATATAAAATTTCACATAGATATAGAGACCGATAAAAGGGTACAAATGAATTGTTACTAACTACAGAATGGTTTATCCGATCCGGTCATCAGATACACAGATGCGTGGTAATTTCCAGGCTGAGCATCCAGTCCGAATGTAGGACAATATTGGTTTACGCAGTCGAAACAGCTACCCTCTTGGAATTTGTTCCACGAGCTGCACGGCACGGCTAAGAATGGGCACGGTGTATTTATGCTTTCAATGAAGTACTCGTAGCTACGGATATGATTGCATCCTAGAAACCTTTTAATGCCTGAAAAAAAGTGTTTCAGGTTTGAATTTGGATATATTTTGTTAAAAATTATTAAAAATTTATTATTTATATTGAAAATGATTAAAACTGCTATAATCGCACTGTAACAACACAATTATTAAAATTCTACACAAATGTTACTTATTTTAGATATCTAAAAGTCAAAGAGAATGTTAACAATCATTAAAAGTATGAAGTATTATATTAGATTATTAATATTTTTATATTCTTTTATTTTATTATAAAAGCGTATTTCGAACTGTGATTAAATAAATCAGAAACTTACCACGAATGAAACTGCCGCGTTCCAAAGTGATGGAATTCAGCACACCCTCATTACAGCCAGGCTGATTGCGACCGCTGTTAGGATAGAAATCAATGTGACCAACGGGTTGGCTAATGCCTAGGCCACCGCTAATAAAGAGATCACAATCGGTATGAATGGCTGTCACGAAGTTTGCGTCCGTTGGATCAAGCCGGACCATCGGATGTGTGTTGCTAAAGTGAGGTTCCGCCGGATCAAGACCTTGAGGGGAGAAATTGTAACGTAACAAGGTGTTAGCGTAAACAACCATTTCGTCAATCGAAATTGGCAACCGAAATCGGCGCACGAGTTTGGCAAGGACCACGCAAATACGATGCGTCGTCAATGGAATAAATTTGTAATAAAGAGAACGAATTCTGCATTGAAATCGGGCGTTAGCTGAACAAAGAATTGTTGATTCTTTTAGGACTTCTACAGAGATTTATCGTATTTTTTTCTTTCGCTTATGTGTGATTTAAATTTTGGCGAATATACACACATATTATATATGTGTATAAAAATATATGTGCATACATCGAATATATATGTATAATATTTTTTATAATAATTATTACAATTATATTATACATTTATAATTATAATATATAATTACGTACTTATAATATTTATATGTAT
>NW_017297270.1:763781-774341 GCF_001594075.2 Trachymyrmex cornetzi | reverse complement strand
TTTACATATATATATATATATATATATATATATATATATATATATATATATATATACATATATTTATAATTAAGTTTTGAAGATGATACGAACTATAGCATTTATTCTTACTGTATATCGTTCTACGATCTTAATGAATGTTCATTTTGCTTAACATTATAAAGCATACATGATTCAGCTCCTGTCACATAAGGATTACTGTAAGTTCTGCCGTAATACTATACTATATTGCGTAAAGATGAAAGTTATTTTACGATTCGTAGAGACAAAACGTTAACCTCACGTTCAGTCTCTTTACTAAGGTAAATTATCGTTGTGATGATTTACCTTCGTAAACGTTCTTGCATCATGACGCATAGCATAATTTTTGTTCCTTTGGACAAAATTTACAAATGGCATGCAATAAACTCGGAATATTTCGCGTGTAGAAAAGATTTATTACAACGAAGAATTGATGGCGAACGATTTACATTTCAATATTAAGCCAGAACAGGATAGCGAAGAATACGAATATATCAACAGTAAGAGAAGCATCACTTACGGTCAAAGCCAGATGTTGAAATAATACACCTATAAGTGTTTTAAATAAAGGAAAGTTTCCACTTTCACTTTTTCGACCGTTCGGGGATCGTTTCATATTTCTATTTTTTTTTATTTTTTTTTACGAAAACCGAAAATTATCGCAATATTGATATTACACTCAAAGATAAATTGGTAGATACATTGGAAAAAGAATTAAATTTTTATTTACATCCTTACGAAATTGCTGCCAGTTATGCTTCAATCATTTAACTAATTCAGACAGTTGTTGAGCCAATTCTCTAAATTAGTTTTTAAATGCTTGAATTGATAATAATTGGCTGCGATTTCGTAATGGTGTAATAAAGATATTATTAATTTTATTTCACACAGATAATACCCATTTTTGCTTGAGTGTAATGTCATTATTATGATAATTTTCGGTCTCCATGAAGAAAAATAAATATAATATATATAAAAAATGTAGAAATAAAACAATTCCCAAATGATCGCGAAAAAAGTTGTATTCTCCTTAATCTCACATACACACATGACTGCGTGCCGATTACTTTCGAATTTGCAGCGCGATCAAACTGAAATAATAATAATCCCCCAAATTAAATTAGTTCATCGACTTGACTTGCTACTAACTATCTTAAAGTCTGTGAAGAACTTATTGCGAAATTTCGGATTTGTATTTCGCTTTGATATAATTTTCCTCAGAATGCACTCTTTCACGCCTATGATTGATGATATCCCATTATCTTTCTCGTCCTTATTCGGGAACGAGGCCTATTCTCCTGCTATCCTGCCACTTCTTGGGACAACGTGCTCTCTTATTCTGGTTGTTTACCGCAATCTCGGACTCGGTCTTTGGAATGCAGTCTCTGGACGGGTCCAGGAATGACGTTTCCCTTTCGCATCTCCGATGCATGCCTTGTCTCGTCGGCCGTCCTCGTGGAACCAATACATCCCCCTCGTTAGGGGATGTCCTGCCTCGTGGTCGCGCCGAGGCGGAGAGAGGGCGTCGATTCGCCTACCCTCGGCGAATTCTGCGGGTCGCTTCGCAGCCATTGACGATATAGGCCCCGCCGCCGCCCTTGTTAACACACTTCGCGCCTTCTTCTGTTATCCTGGTAGTTCCCGATGGGATCGATAGCTTACGTAACGACCAAACCCATCCACCTCCGATCGGGTGCGTTCGATCTCATCGATACCGACGGGGGAGGGAAATAGAAATTTCGCAAGACTATGTCTTTTATGCGTACAGACTCACTTTCGTACGCGTCTAATCGATTTATCATTGGTATTGCAAATTGCATAATGACGGTACGGTTTACAAAACAGAAGAGAGAACGGGGTATCATTTAAAAAAGTGTGGTAATAATAATTAAGCCTAGATGAGATGTTATACCAAAACTTTGGCGAAGTAATGTCAATCGAATGTTAATATGACCAACTAAACGTTTAGTTTACTTTTCTAATGATTATCAAATAGTTGGTTACAACTATTACGTTTAGAAATATTTACTAAACATTGCTAAACAAAATACATTTGGTAGCTATTACTTTTTTTTTTCAGTGTATCCTCACACAATGATTATATCTTTTGATGTTATATGATTTTTAATTTCCGCATGCCGCGATACAGTGAATTACAAACCGTTATCATGCTTAAATGATACTTCTCGTTTATTCGATATTGCACATTATATAAATTCACCGATGGCACAGGAAAATACAATGAAAGTAACGTGATTTTACAGTCGTTACGTTCAATGACGATTACTTCGTATTTGCTTGTAGCGAGAAGAATCGTTGAGTCCTAACCTAGCTCATTACGTTTGAAAAAATGTCACTAATCATTTAAATTACAAGTTTGTGAAATGGAAATTCTGATGGAAAGTTGAAGATTCCGATCGTAAGTTTTAGATATTAAAATATGTGTGTACGATGAATAATCAGATCAACAAAATAAATTTTGATTATATCAACTAGAATTCTGGTTTTATCTTATTTGAATTTTTAATTATTTTAATTAGAATGTTGGATAAATATAAATATATGTCTGTTTTGTTCTTTTTGGTTGAATTTAACAGAATTCTAATTAATGAATATTCTTTCTCCAGTGTAAGAATAATAAAGTTACAGAGTTGAAAAACTAAATTTAACTCGTTTTACGTATTCCAAACGGTCAAATTTTTGTGTTAATTTAACACAAGAGAGTACGTTAGAAAATAACATAAACATGTAAAAGTTAACCTAATAAGGTTAATACAAAAATTTTACGCTTTAACACAATTTAAAAAAAAATTGTAAAACATTTCTTTAGTAAATTTCATATTTATAATATATTAAATTAACACATGCATTTTTTATTTATTTATCTCAGAAATTAAAACTATATTATTTTTGTTACTTGTTTAATTACTAAAAAATTGTGTTATTTTAAAAGCATAATATTTTAATTAAAAAATATTAAGTAATATTTTAACACAAAATATTAACATAATCATATTATGTTAAATTAACACCCGAATATGTTAAAAATTCACAATAAAAATTTTAATAAAAACCGATTTTAACTCGGTTCAAAATGTTCCTATTATGTTTACTGTTCGAGAAAGTATCTGACTTTTGTTATTAATAATTTTGCTATTAAAATAATTTTTTATCCCAATTTTTACATGATTAATAACGCTTTAAGACTGACGTTGAATCTTTTCGAGCAAGACGTTTCTTCGGCGACTGCTATCCTGATCATCTACGATTCAATCGGCTATCTTCGTAATGCTCCGAGCTGTTTGTGACTGCGGGAGGGGACAAGCGACCCACTTGACAATGACCGATTTTAAGTAGAAAAATGGAGAAGAAAAAAAAAACACCGTAACGACTGCACTTTTATACCATTCTTTCACATATCTCTATGACTTCACTCCGTATTTTCCTTTCTCCTTTTGCGTTTTCCTTTTGCAATCACTTCTTCAACTTTACATAAAGAGAGTTTTTACACTCCCTTCTTGTAATTGCTTCTTGAACTTTTTATAAAGAAGTCTGGTTTTCTAATCGCGTAACGTAATCTTTGGAGAACTATTTAACTAATCATTTTACATTCTTGCTTATTTATCCACATTATATCATTTGCTTGCTAATTATTGTGTTATGTCGACTATGTTACATTGCGTTATTTGAAAATAGGTAATATATCGCGGTACGGTTGCATGGGTAATATATCGTTCTCTTAGAGGAAGGTCACCGACATACCACTTTGTTTTTAGACAATATTTCTTAAACAAAAGGTAAAAATACAACTTCAAAACCATAAATACAAAGTAAAACGTGTCTTCTATCAGATAGTATAAGCAATTTTTATAATATTGTTAGCAATTATGCAATAATTAAGTTTTTCGTAAGTTATGCAAAAATGAGCGTCTGACAAAATGGGCTCCAAAACTGACACAGTAGGCAGTAATGCTACGTATTCCTATTCTTTTTCTTTTACAGGAATTATCTGTATAAAGTACCTATATAAGTGAATGTATATAAGATTTTTCAGAATCATTTTACTTCGTTATAAAACATTTTTATTGAATTATATGCATATTTATGCATATTTATGCTGATCTGCAAGATGCAAATATGTAACGCGATAGTTTTTCTAGAGTTGTTCCATATATGCACGATTGCCTTCAGCTCCAATAGACTTATTTAACACTATAAAGCAACATTATAAAGATTAAGTTAGCTCATGGTCTGTTTCAAGGACAGGTGTGTTTTTTAAAAGTGTTTTGCGGTGAGCAGTGCTGCTCGGAACCAGATTATTAGAAATCAAAAATTCAAAAAAATTGAGTTTATCTAGTTTTTAATCAATTAATATTTCGACAAATTGGATTCCTACAAAATGGCGGTTGTTCAATGTTAAAATGCTGATTTTCATTTAAAAACGGATATTTTTTAGTCTATAAAATGAAAAGTATACATTGAATACAAAAACTCTTGGATTAAAGATTTTGATATTTAAAAAAAATACACAAAGTGTGTGTGTGTATGTGTTAGAGATAAATTAGTGCAGTGGTTTTGAAAAATTGATTTGTTCAAAATTTTTAACTAGACGTAACCCATTAATAGAAAATTGTTGATTATAGTTTATAACTAATTCATGGTAATAAGACGAAAATCACGTTTCCTGAGTTGTGTTACTTCTGAAGTAAGGAAACAATACATTTTATAATACATATAAAAAATTTATGTCAATAGTTGTTCATTTAACTTTACCTGTAATTCGAGCTAGTGTATAGTTGTATCGAACGCGTAAATGGAATCCGACGTAACCGCAAGTGTGAGCGCCTAGACTGTGACCGATGCAATGCATCTTGGAAGGTAGTAATTCCATGGTCTCGATTAGTAGTGCTACCATACGAGCTGTCATAGCACCCACTAGCCGTGTGTTCGCCACCGCTTGTGTGTAGGGTGGTCCAGCACCGGCAAGCCAATTGACGATCACGACGTTGCAATCCTCCCGCAACAGCAACTCCTTCATCACTCTCTGTCAAAATGTTTACATGAGTGAAGAGTTTGATAGCAGTAATTATAAAATATATTTTATAGAATTCTGTATGAGTAATAAATCGTGTAAAGTGGATTTTATAGAATAAAATATGAATGAGAGAATGTGAAGCACGAATAAGTAAAAAAGTATTAAATATAGTCAAAGCTGAATCTAATAATCAGAAAACATGATAGCCTCGGTTAATATTTCTACGTAAATTTCAAATACAATTTAAGGCTGAATAATCACTATATTGAATCGTGAGGTCAGAAGCGAGAAATGATAATTTTTGTCACGATTAAACATGGCTGTGATGACCACTCAGGAGCCTTAACTACAAAATTATTCTTTTTTGGAAGATATTTACGAAATATCAATTTAAAAAAAAAAAAATTGTGAGGCACTCACCAAGACCCAAGTTTTGTCGCCGTTGTCCAGGAATCCGTGGATAATGAAATACAAATTGTTCTTCTTGTTCAAGGGCGATTTCCGGATCGTTGAATTTCCATCAATCTTTAATTCATAAGGTTTTCCGGCCTGTTCGCGTGTATAAAGGATGTAATGAGGATCGATACTGTCCGGTCTTGCAGGAAATGTGGACACCGGTCGATTCTCTCCAGACCAGGGTGGTCCAATATAAAAACATCCGAACGGTTCGTAACATCGCCACATGTACCATTCTAATTAATAAAAAATTATTTTTACTTCTTTAGTGTTTAACAACAATGAAAGTGCAACAATTATTTAAGGGAGGCTAAAAAGGTGTAAAAATGGTTAATTTTGACTCAGAACGGACACGTTAAAAATCTATTTACCATAAAGGTCCATACATTCATAAAAAAAAACTTATTTTATCCAAGAAAACTTGTAAAAACTTTCAAAAATCATAAAATAAATTGTTTGAACGCTTTGCAAAAAAACTTATTTTGATTCTAATGATACGTTTAGATATTTTATTCTGACACATGTTGACATAAAATGTCTCGTAAATATTTCGTAAACTATTAATTTTTTAATATATAATACTTTAATAATTTTATAAATAGAATAATAGAGTGAATCAATTAGTATAAAGAAAATACACAGTTGTTTATTTATAAAAAATCTATTTTGCCTACATATTTTTTTGTTTAAGAAACTACCCAGGTAGCAAGCTACGTCATTTTGACGTCGTTTTGACGTCAAATGACGTCTTTTTGACGTCAAATGACGTCATTTTGACGTCAGCTTGCTACCAGGGTATGTATTTTTTTTGTACTAATTGATTTATCTCATTAGTCTATTCATAAAAGTATTAAGGAGGTATTCTCGCTTTTAGTATCGTTTCACGGAGGAAAATAATTGATTAAATTAATAGGAATTTTGGTGGAAAATAAACGGTCCAAAACTTTGGTTAAACCTACCACATTATTTTTTGATAAATCTACTAGAATTCTAGTTGAGATAACCAACATTCAGAATTTTCTTGGTTAAATTTACTAGAATTCTAGTAATACTTTAATTTAATGCAAAATAATGAAAGGAATTATACAGTAAAAAAATCATATAATTCTATTTAAGAAAGTAGAAGCGACCTTCATATCTTTTTGACGCATTCGCTTAAAACGAAAAAAGAATATTCAGTGAGAAATTACAGTAAAATCGATGTCAATTCCATCATCATTTCTTACTGGGTCTGGCCGGAATCCATAGTTCGTTCTTAATTTCAAGACAATCTCGAACAATGTCTTAAGATGCTAATACGGCTCTCATTGGTTCACGACGTCTCAAGCACTACAGCTTAAGACCATCTTGAATCTTGAACAACTTCTATGGATTCCGCCCTAGGATCAATATACACCCCCCTTGAAACCGCGCACGCGCACGTTCTATTTCTGAAACATTTTTTTCTAAAATAAAAAAAATAGTTTTTGGGAATGGGACATTAAAATGATTTACCCTGTATATTATATAAAGTTTTGGCTCAGTGTCAATTACAAATATTTTGACATGCGTATCTAACTGGTTTATTCGCTGTCCTTCACTAATATAGTATCGACCAGCATTTCGAGAGACCAGCATGGGATTACTTTTCAGGGGTTATCAGCGCGTCCATATCTCCGCACGCGGTTCTATCAGTTCCTCGAAGACCCCGATGATGTTTTGTCTCCGCCTTGGAGATCAGTGATTAGCGATAAGGGCAATATACGATTGCACATGACTGTACACTAACTCTTAATTTATTATAATTTTCTTCCGACCTTTGTTTGGATATTTTCTTAAAACTTCAATTAGTATTCGTGGACCTGGATATATTTCCAATTACGTCAAATATTGTGAAAAATTGTTTAAACAAATATTTTTTACAAACTTATTTTTAATTTTAAGTTAAATAATCTTATTCCTTATAATTTTAAATTACATAATCTTATTTCTTATAAATTTAAGTTGCATAATCTTATTCCTCACATTATAACCTTTAAAATAAAAACAATTGTTCAATTACGTTAATGTTAAGCAAAGATACATTAATTCTTAATTAACTAGTATCGTGAATCCATTAGATATCAAATCTTTCAACGCTTGTAATGCGGGGTCTACAATAGAAGTCGTAGCAGTCGTAGAGTCTTAAGTCGTAGAAAATTGACCAATCATAGTCGATTATTCTTCTCATATTTTATTGTGATTGATTAATTTTCTACGACTGCTACGACTTCTATTGTAGACCCCGCTTAAAGATACAGGTAAACTAGGGATCAAATAAAAAGATATAATAAAAATGTTTCCAAAATTAATGAGTTTCATTAATTTATTAGTCTTTAAAAAATAAGAATCCAGGAAACCCGCAACGTTAGAAGTGTGTAACATTTTTTCATGACAATACTTAAAGGGATCCTAAAGCCGTCTGTATTACCGACTAAATCTTTACCTTTAAAGAATTTACATTCTCCTTCTTATATTCTTATTTTTTCACGGAGTATTTTCAGCTACAGAGAAATTATTTTGGAAGTAAAATAAGATTATAGTAAATTTTTCGAAATTGATACTTACGGTCGTAAAAATCAAATTTGTTCTCTACCTCCACCGGTGACAAAGTTGTAGTATTCTGAGCTACACTAATATTCCCTCCCTTTTCGGGCAAGGTAGACATCATTTGGGCTGTGTATGCCAACATTATCATCTCGTTAAGGAAAGACATGTTGGAATATTTTTCGTACTAACAGATATCCGTACAATCTTCACGTTGATATATATATATAACTTACACTTCTCACAATATCGCGTTCTTACGTATTACGATAATTTGATCGTATCATACATATTGTTGCACCAAATACTAAAATAATATTGTAACATTAGGCGTCTTCTTAAAAACAAATAGAAACCTTTGCACTGTTATCTATTTGTCGAGTAAATTATGTCATCACAGTGTTCTGATGTTAACTTCATGTGTTCACTTTCGATGAAAATAAATTATAGACGACACGTGAAGAATCTTTTTCTTTATCACTTCACTTTCTCGAAAGTTAGCAAGCAACCTTAAACGTCCAAGGAATTTGAATCTTTAGAACTTTTGTGGTCAGTTTAAGATGAACACTTCGCTTTAAATGCTACAGAAATATGTTGCGACGTCCTTGGCGTCGACTCTACGAAGATCTCGTGAGTTCTAAATGTCTGTCTCGACGGGGCAATTCATCAGTGCCAGCCACTATGTAAGCCGCGTGATAAGGAGTAATAATAATGAAAAAATCGATTGACGCAAAGCGCCAATGATAGCACTTGTGTCGGCGGCAGTCTCGATATTGAACGTCCGTTTCCAAATAAATGAAATTTTAATAGTGCGCACATTTAGTCGCGCGGCTTGACTGTGATATTTCAAGTCATTAGTTTTTTTTCGATTCTTCTAGAAATTCTTAGTTTTTATATTTAAGTAATTTTCCATTTTTAAATCTATAAAATTATCAGTTTTTTTATATAGAATTTCGATTTTTTAAATAATCTTTAATGTATGTAGTTTTAAACTTTCAAAAAGAAACACAATTTCCAAATCACACTTATTACTGTGAACAATTCCCTTTTCGATCGATCGCTAAAAATTTTCTATCATCCGACAGATTGATTACGTGAACAGAAGAATCGGTCGGCGATGACACGGTCACGGTCAAGCGTCGTCAATGAACTGTAGTCCACTGATCGGCCATGCACTAATCACTCAAATTTCTGCTGACCCAACTGAACATCATATGTTTCCGTTTCACCCCACTCCTCGAAGAGCTCAACTGGGAGCTTCTCTTTCTCCGAGCGGTCCGGTTTCAAAATGGAAAGATAAGACCAAAGATTACTATATTGTTTTAACAGATCTTCTATTACAAAAGTAGAATAACTAATTTTGACAGTGAGGTGACATTGTAATATATTGTATATTTGAATGAAAAACAAATTTTGTGGGGTTGCTTATATCAAACACATAAAAAGTAATTATGTTTTCTTATATTATTAAAGAGAAATTTTTGAAATAGATTTGTAAAAACTAAATATATAAAATTTTTGTTTAAAGATGAAGCTATCAACAACTTAGGTTATGGAAGTCTGTATATTCTTACGTTTAAAGTTTACTTTTAATTAACTTTATATAATAATAAATTAATTGTATTGTTAATTTTATTGTTAACTAAGTTTCTTATCCTATTTAGAAAAAAATATATTTCCTAAATGTTACATTTAGGATGGATTATATTTAAAGTATTTCTAAAATAAAAGATGGTAGTGCTGTATAAAAAAAGATGATTTTATCTTTTAGAAATTATATCATTAATTCAGTGATCGTTCTTGAAACCGTAATATATTTTACAAAATAAATGATATTTGTTATTTTTTATAGAGTTTTTTTTCTCTGAAGCAAAGCCTCGGATAAAAACAATTTATTCTATATTTTTGACTTATTTTTGTATAAGAAATCATTCTCAATCCAGTTATATTATAGGTTCGCCCCCTCATTCTGTATTTATAACTAATTAATATATTTAAAAGAACTTACAACTTGTCACAATCTATTCCGATACTTACTTCACACGTGGAAGGTTATTTCAAATATTATCTTCTAATATTTATTAATGTAAAATAAATAAATTACAATTTTTTACATTCAAAATATTTATATTATAGTATACGTACACAGCTTTTGAGAAATCTTTTTGCCATATCTATCTAATATATACAAAAAGGTCATGAAAGAAATGTAACAGTAAATCCCATACGTCTCCTATACGTATATAGGGTGACTTTCCATATATATGTAAGGTGACCTAGGATGATTTCTAAGTAAATAACAAAAATAAAAGGGAATGATCCTTGATTTATTTAGAAAAAAAAATTGTATGAACGCATGTCTTAAATTGCTTCATTTCTAAAGTATGAGATATTAAAGTTGAAAAAAAGGTGAAAGACGTCTGGAAAACCCTTAGAAATATTTTATTTATTAAGTTTGTGCGAGTATACAGGGTGGGGAAAAA
>NW_017297270.1:746178-763653 GCF_001594075.2 Trachymyrmex cornetzi | reverse complement strand
TTACGTTATTTGTATGCAGCTCGTAAGGGTCATTTCAAGGTCATGCCGTCTATGCCACATAATACATCTTTTCATACCATAAAAATTATGTCTAAGACATTTTGTCGAAAAATGAATAGTTTCGGAAATAATTGTTTGCTTCCATACTTTTTCCCCACCCTGTATATGTGGTATCACGATCCAGGAAAATCATTTTCCAGTACTGATAAAACATTTTTATCATATAGGGCATACGTATAGATAATATGTACTTTGAAAACAAAACATTCTATTATCTACCATCACACTGTTATCATGTGCTCTGGAGTTTGCGTATATTGCATTGCATCTTGTGACTTTTTTAATTGTATTTATTCTTGAATTTAATTTATTCGTATGTGACACCTTCTTTTTTCGTTACTGAGCGGATAAAAGAAAGATATCATCTTGATGCTATAATTTGTTTGACTTTATTTGGATGTACTATGATTCTTTCTGACTACTTTGCATCATGTACTTTACATCATGCGTTTCTTATTGTTAGCGACATTCTTTAATTTAATGTTTATCATGTGATAATGTTTATATAGACTGAAGAGGACTTCTGTATGAGTCGAAACGTTTCGAATATTAAATATTATATTGAAATAACTTTACATTAATAAAATTAGTCATCTTTTAAAGCTTGTATATTACCGTTTAATCCTTTGTTTAAAACAGTTTAGGACATTCATTCATAAAATTTTGTTTTCCTAAAATAGCAAAGAAATATCCTTTTTAATTTTTTGCACTTACTTAGGAATCACTCTATATATCGACATAAATTGATATAAAGCGCAAAATTTCAGAAGATATACTTATTTATAGATTTAAGTAAAAGGTTATTTATTTTTTCATATAACAATATCTCGTAGATATATCCCAGTTTCTTCGTTTTTTTATCTTGAAATATTGAACTCGAGAAAAATTTATCTAAGCTGACTGACGTTTTGTGAGTAACAGCCGTTCAAGGCAGATCATTAAGCGAAGCATTTTTGTCTGTTCTACGGAATTCAGAGTATCGTCCAAAGTACCTCAAAAAGACCGCCCTTTTTGTGGCAACCGCTTTTTCGTGGAAACTTCATCTCTTCTCAGACGGTATGAGACGATAAATCCACCGGTAGTTCAGCGGCTCGCGGCTAATTAAACCAGATCAAAGGCACTCAAGTGCTCGTTAAGTCATTCCCGTTTTTCCTCCCCGTCCCAAGTAGCGCGACAACCGTTCTCCGCATCGCCAAGGTGCAGTATTGCGATTGTCGTGGCGATATGATCGCGTGCATAAGAGACCGTGTTACGAGTTTCTGCAAGTAAGAGCAAAACGCATAGCCTTGTTGCATCGAGGTCAAGCTTTGTTCCTCGAAGATGAACAGGCATATGGGAGTAATTCATGCACGTGAGAAATGCAATAAAAATTGCAACGTGATTTTTAAGTAGACTTTAATAGATCCTTAAATGTAAATAATGTATTAATATTGCCAGTTGAAACTCACGAATAAAATTATTTTAAGCGGCTCCTAGATGCTCAATATACAATTATATTGTACAATATTACTCTTTAAACAATTTAAAGTAAATATAACGTAGAGCGTACACTTGAGCGTACTCAATATAGTGTCCAGACAATCATTAATATTATGCAATATCAAATACTCCGATGAATAATTAGCAATTTAACTGAAGCAATAATATTAACTGTTTGTGAGGACCGCCTTAAAAATTACTATTAAACTAAAACAATTTTATATAATAACTTTAAGTCTAGTTTTTTAGTTTATTAGGCAATATGAACAGTATAAAAAAATTGAACGAAAATGTATCAGCTATTTTCTCAAACAAAGAGGTAGATACTTGTTTTTTCGGATGAAACATACTTATTTAGTGAACCGATGGTGAAACTATTGTTCACGAGCCTCATTCAAAATCTCTTTGAAATAGGATACGAAGTAGGCTTCACGCGAGAACGGGATAACACAAAAGCTGTTTTCCGGCTTAGGTATATCGAACCGATCGATATACGGGTGGGTCGAGAGCCGGTAACGCACGCCATAGAATTGGCGTACCGCCCTATGGGGTGCCATCGACCCCGGGGTTCTGTCTGCGTAAACGAAACCTCGCATATATCCCCAGCATCCCCCTTCGCGAGTCACCCCCGTGGGGTGAAAATACTCCTCCTGCTCGATCGTGAATCCCTAATACCTCTCACCCCCAAGATTCTCTTATGGTGCGAGCTATTACTTATTAAAACATTGGCGAGATCGCGTAGTCGAACGATGCTCCAGGTCCGCGGGACTCCTAGCTATTCCTGCGGGCTTGGTAGTTGAATCGTACGACTGTTGCATCGTGATTACTGCGAAAAGTATGAATGACAGCTGAGCGGAATGCTGGGGCTGCAACCCCTGCCATCGCCAGTCTCATGCAGGATCTGCATCACAATCCTGTTTTTTTAAGCGCACCGTGTATCTACATTTAATCTTGTGATAGTTTTAATATAGTATTCAATAATTTCAATTTTTTAATTTTACAAAGAATGTTTCCTTTATACTCGTTAGAAAATTTAATTAAATCTGCAATTATATCTTTTATATTAAATACATAAATATTTATGTGTTAAAAAAAATAATTATATTTATTTTTATGTTAAAAATAATTTATGTTCATATATTCATGATTATATTTATGTTTGTATTCATAATTATATTTATATTTATATTCATAATTATATTTATATATATATATATATATATCTTTATCTTAAATAATTAACGCGTGATAAAAGACTGTGTGTCTCTTTTACACGGCACGTTCAAGTGCTTTTATGAGTAAAGTTGCTAGTAAAACTGGTTTTCGCGTTTACACTTTAATCAATTAATTAGCTAAATTGCGATATTACATGCGGTCGTTTACCCCAAAAAAGTAAACGGAGAAGGCAGCATGAAGGAGAAAAAAGAGGGATCGAATGAAGAGGTGTGTTCGTCGCTCGCGCGTGGGCAGCCACGTACACCACAACGTGGGTCTTTAATGATACGACGACGACTGCCGTCCCCCTTTTGACCTTGAAGGAGCCCTTGAAACACTCCTGACAACCCTTGCTACCCTGTTACATTGCCCTATCCAATCCCCATTCATTTACATGCGCCTCCGTGCAAGGCGACCTTCGGGCTTGGCCGAGCCGAGGAGTGATTTACCTCGCTGCGCTGGCACGTAAAGCAACCCGTACGAAGCGCCGTTCAGTTAAATTGCTAATTATTCATCGGAATATGGTCGCATTGCGATGTACTTAGCAGCAACATCGTACTTCGCAACGAGTCTTTACAGCTGTATAATTACGGTGCAATTTATCTTCTAGATTACAGCAAGCACCTGTGTACTGATGCATTAAAGATATGCATATATTATTATTTCATCGGGGTTTATTGTTTACTAAAATTTCTATACTTTTATATTTCAGTTCTTTGTCAGTTTTACTTGGCTTTTTTCTTTCTTCAATGTTTTTTAACGATTTATTTTTTACTAATCTTTTACTTAATTTCAAAAAGTGACTTATTTTTCAAAAAGCTGATCGGTGAAAAGTTCTCTAAATCTCATATACAATTCGAAAATTTGTATTAAATTTAAAATATTTCATGTCCCAAACGATCGACTCCAACGTTTTTTGTATTAATTTAACACAAGTTGAATATGTTAAGAAGTAACACAAATATTATATAAAAAATTAACACAAAAAGTGTAACCCTAAACTATTTGTAAATAAAAATTATGGATGCACATTTCTATTCATAATATATTACAATAATTCATTTTATTCATTTTTTATAATTTACGTTTTGAAACATATTATTTTTTATTGTATACTTATTCATAAATTGTTTTATTTTAATACTGAGAAATGTTGAATATCACTTTAACATAAAATTTAAATAACACAATTAAATATTATATTAAATTAATACTCGGGCGTATAAAAATTTAACATAAAAATTTTGACAAAGACTAGTTTTAACACAAATACAAATTATTGTTTACTGTGAAGCTGACGTTGAGATAAATGAATAATATTTGTGTACTACGTCACGACGATGATGTAAATTCAATGTGTAGACCTTAAAATTTCTATTTGTGTATAATGTTTGTTCGTTGAAATGTGCGTCACTGAATGTGACTGTACTTTGCACTTTGTTAATCTGCCATCGTTTAATTATGTATATATTTCGGTCAATGTACATCAGATAAGAATTGCGTCGCAGCACGCCGGGACGTAGGTCGATCGTGGCAAGATTTTCTTTTGAAAGTAGATAAAACCAGAAAAATCCGTGTCAATAATTAATGTTTATAAATACTTAATTGCTTCCTTCAATATGATATCGTAGTGAGCCCTGGATAAATAGCAATTTCGCTCTGTGGAAAAATATCTGGCAAAACTTCTCGAGCGGTTGCAATGTCACGCTACAAACTTTGACTTTGTTGTTCGCTTTTTTATTCGATTGATGAACCAGGATTTCCGCGATCTTAGAAATATTCACACTTAATAACAGGCTCGCTACAATTTAAACATTATTCTAAATATTACATAGATAAATATGAAACAACATTTTGCACTTTTACAAAGTTTATAGTCTTAGATTCTATGAAATTTAATTTTGAATCGACAAAGAAAGAAAGCAAAGAATGTAATAATGATATCATCTATGTAGACTCATTATAAATTATAACAAATAATTGGCTAAGTAGAACGAAAGTTTGTGATTTGAAGAGGGAATCACGAGCTCTCTCAAAAATTCACAAACTTGGAATCGATCTTTTACAATTTCTTTCGGACGTTTTTTCGTAATTCGCTTCTCTTCGCGTTTCCTCCCTGCTCCTTCTCGAGCACGTACGCCTTTATAGGGCTCACCGATTTAAACCTTGTTTGCCTTTATGAATCCCTGTTCTATTCGCCGACACGTGTTCGTCTGGGGTTGCGTAACCCTTTGAACGTGCGGCTCGACGTGCAAAACTGACGATGCGACACACATTATTAATCCCCCGATGTCGTAGTGAGAAGTTCAATGAGAAGAAAAAAAAGGAACATACAAAACCAACTTCATTTTTTCTATCAGGCGAACATGAGAGCGGTGAAGCGAGGCTACGCGAATGTTACGCGACGCGACGCGATGCGACGCGACGCGACGCGACTCGCCGCGGCCGTGGCGGTGCGTATCGTTTTATACGGTTCCATATCGTTAACCAAAGTGAAACCACTTCCGCCTGCGTGTTTTACGAGTGCCAGCTGTACGTAAAGGTGTGCATGTACCGTAACTAGAATTATACATATATATTGTTCCACGTTTAATGACCCACCCGGAGTGAAATTTTTGTAAACAAAAATTTGTATCGCACATCTCATTTGTCTTCAAATTCTAAGGAGTTTAAATTTAATTAAAGTTCTCCTGCGACATCAAAAATAAGTGGAAAAGTCTTATCTTTCAGATAGTTTCAAAATGTAATATTTAAATAGAATTTTTATTTAATGTTGTTATTATATATAAAAATGAAGAGGTAAACTTTTCCACAGAATGATTATGTATCATCTGTCTTTGAGTTTTTAGCCCGGATCTACAATAGGTTTTTAAGCCTTAAACCATAAGAAATGGACGAATCACAATCGATTATTCTCTTCGCATTCGACTGTAATTGGTCAATTTCTTAGGGCTTAAGGCTTAAATCACCTATTGTAGATCCGGACTTAAGGAGTTCAACGGAATTCTTGCGAAATTAAAATCTCAATAAATAGGTTAGTCTTGTACGTCAGCTAATTCTCAAGATGTGCCACTTAAATAGAATTTTTATTTAATCGTCGTTAATGTAACATTTATATATAATTTTTACTTAATGTTTATTAAAAAATAGAGAGGCAAACTTTTTCGTGGAATAGTTATTATCGTTATGTATTGTCAGTTTTCGAATTCTAAGGAATTTAAATTCAAGGATATCTCGCGAAATCAAAATCCAAATAAGTAGGAAAATCTTATATTTTAGCCAATTTTGAAAATGTACATTCCGTTATATAATTTTTATTTAATGTCATAAAGAGGCGAATTTTTCCACAGAATGTTCTAGCCGTGCAGTTCGAACGAACCTTCCATGAATGCATTCAACTCACTTTGATTTTATTTACGATTACAACAGCTTTGTGCATGTTAACACAAAATTCATCATATATAAATGAATTTAATCTGAAGAATAATTTTGAAAGACAAAGAGAGAGAGAGAGAGAGGGGGGGCGGGGGGTTACACAACTATTATATGAATGCATCGATGCACGTGAGAAGATGTGCGATGATAAAAACCGGTAAAACGAACTAACGGTTTAATATCAATCACTTTTATCAACGTCACGCAAGCGATATGCATTTCGCGATAAGCAATTTTCTCTTCATAGTTATGGATCCGGAAGAAAAAATCCTTTCCTATTATAATTATACTATTATTTTAAACTTCCTATTATATTACACATCCTATGTATTATAATATATATGTATACGTATATATTAATATATTATATACATATCTAATATATATATTAATATATAATATATAATAACTAATATATATCATTATATTAAATTCCTTTACAATTTCAGCAACTTCAGCGCTTATGTACAAAAGCATATATTGTAAATGTTGATTCAAATATAATTCGAAATAAATTCGAAATATAGTTTTTAAATTTTAATAATTTAGTTCACTCAATTAGAAATTATAAATTATTTTGCTTCAATTATAAATTACTTCGAATAGCGTTACCATTCTTAATTAACAGAAAAAAAGAAAAATGAATAATTCTTACAGATAATATTTTTTTTATTTTGACTGTGTGATAGATTCAGAAAATTTTATTTTGCCAATTGTCAAATTCTTAAAAAAGATTAGCTGATTTCACCCCATAGAAAAATAATTTAGATTTCCATTCTATAACTCTATAAATGATAATAATCTACGGAATGAAATAAGCTAATTGTTTTTTTTTAACGATTTGATGGTTGATAAGATACAGTTTTCCGAACCTATATATATATATATTAATTGAGATAAAAAAATTATCTATACGAATTCGTTTCTCTTGTCCCTTATACTAACACTAGGAACAATAATGCTATAATTCGAAATAGTTTATAATTGAGTGAACTAAATTATGAAAATTTCAAAATCTGTATTTATTAGTTAATACATAATTTACATAATTTTTTTGTGTGGGTGGAATTTACATTTAAAATTATAATTTATGTAAGTGTGTCTTCATGTGTGTGTGGAATTAAAATGAAGTAGTTTATATTATTCTTCTCAGGTGGAGATGTGCAACTGTTATATTTATTTGTTTCTTTAACCATTCAGATTTAGTTAGAATAACTATAAAATAGTTTATACAACAAAAAAAACTGTCAGATTTTTTTATCGTAATTTACGTAATTTTTATTTAATGATTGCAGATAACTGTGATCAAGTTAAGATTTGTTCCGCTTACGCATATAGATCCCTATATGTATCATAATTATTAATATACGGAGTGTAGTAAGCTTTAAACCATAAGAGATATTGACCAATCACAGTTAAATGTGATGAGAACAATTGTTATTATGTTTGATTAATTTCTTACAACTTTCCACTTACCTGTTAACATATTTATTTTATTTTCTTCACTTTTTATATTTAATTGACCTTTAATTAATCTTTATTCGAATTTATTACTGTAAAAACAAGCTAATGTTTAGATTTGGTGTTTCAACTATGTAAAATTAATTCTACATATAAAACTTGTATGGTTGTCATTTTATATATGTATAATTGCTACTACTGTCTTTTTCTCCATGCACTAAATCATGATAAATATATGATTAGGCTTCTGGCGCCATTGTGCCATTGCCCTTTCGATAGGGATTATGGTGCAACAGTCAGGGCCGAGAGTCCCCAAAAGACTTACGTGCGGTGTAAGACCCTGTGAATACGGCCCTTCGCGTGATGGCCCTAAAGGGGTCAATGCGCGCGTGACTCGTTCTGCTTGACGCGCGATTGTAATTCAACGACACGCTCAGCACGCGCCTCGTCGACAATGGTGTCGCCGTCGAGGAGAAGTCAGCTGGTGACACCGATTAGGAGAGCATATCTCGAGGAGTGCTGGATAGGCCGCGCTTGAAATTCAATCCTGATAATTTCCATTTTTAAAGAAATTTGCATAACACATTGATGAGCAAAGCGCAATTCGATTATTCCATCTTGCTTCTTCTTTTAATTGTTTATGACTATCAATCGGTTTACGTTGCCAAATGTGCGAAGATTATACACATTAGAACATTTTTGTTAAATTTAATACAAATTTGTCCTAAATGATCCATTCAAATTTTTTGTCGGTTTAACATAAGATGAATATGTTAGAAAGTAACATAAACGTTATATAAAAGAACTAACACAAAAAATATACTTTGACACAAATTGAAAACAACAATTGGAGAAGTATATTTCTTCAGTAAAATTAATATTTGTAACATGTTAAATTAACATGTACATTTAACTTTTATTCTATCTCAAAGTTCTATGTTTGAAAACTACGTCATTTTTATGTTATTTGATCACTCATAAATTGTGTTAGTTTGATATGTACAATATATCGAATTCCCATCTTCAACTAGAATCGAAGTTTTTTTTAAAATAAAACAATATTTATTGGAAACTCAGAATTTAATTTCATCAAAAGAATAGAAAGTAAAACTTTTTATGAAAAGTGTCTAATTTTATGTAGTGTCTAATTTCACTAAGATTTGGTTTTATATTATTATTGTCTTTAATTAGCATTATGTATTTAATTTATAAATTCTCATAATATTTCTGTCGACTTTATAAAAGTTAGAAAAAGCGTTCTTATATTTTTTATTCTATATTAAATTTTCATTGTAAATATAACGATTAAATACGTTACGGTCGATATCGTCGCTTCACGTATTAAGTACTCGTGTAAAACGGCTACCCAAGAGAATTGCTCTCAAAAATTTGTCGACCGGTTTATAGTATCCTGTTAAACTTCAACGCTGATTTGACTTTCACCTCTCGAAACCCTTGGCAAAGTCGTGAATAGCCGGAAACTACTTTCGTCGTCGAGTCGAGTATGTTTTATCGGATATATCTCTCTCATCTATACAGAACACTTTATATTAATATATTATAAGTTTCAATTTTTAAATTTCGCATATTAATCATAATAATTATCGCATATCTGCTTATTTATGCAGTCTTAAGAATCACAATTTGCATAGACTCTGTAACGTTATATAATATCGCATATACATATGTATTAACAAACTTGCAATATACATATTACGCGTATATTACTGTTCCGTATTGTGTTTTGTATTCATTAATTAATGATGAATTCGATTATTTGCAATACACTGGTACACATTAAAGCTTTTATACAGCTTTATATAGATAAAATATCTAAATGTGGCATACACTGTTAAATTCAATGTCAAATGATATTTAATTTGAATTATTTTTTATTATTTCTATATAACACACACACACACACACACACACCACTATTTTTCCATTTAATATGACATTAATTTAATTAAAACAATAAAGAACTAAAAATAAATTTAATTTAAAGATATACATATAGCCATCTTTACAAATATGTATGTATATTGTATTAATATTTATATGTTAAACAAAAATAGTATATATATAGGAAATCTGAATTTATAATATTCTATTTTCATTGAACAATGTACTGTTATAATGTATTTGTTACAATTTGTATTGTTATAAACCAAAATTTAAAACATAATTATGAAAATCTCAATTCCTTTATGTAACTACTTTCAGCATTTAAACGATTTGTGTGTAAATTTTCATTACGAGATCTACAGATTAGTTACAAAGATGTAAAAGAAATATCTCGTTTATTTACAAAACGACTAATCTCTGAATCGCAAGTAACTTTATATAAATCATCTTAAATACTTGAAGTACATACATTAAAAAATTGTAATATAACAAAATAATGACAATTAATGTAAAATAATGACAAAAATTGAGATTTCTGTCACTATTTTCTAATACATTTTTATGCGTTTCCACTAGAACAAAGATAAAAAATATAATATTACTTATTATCATTGAAATAACTTTTGATTTAGGTAATAAATCATCGCTAAAAATTTTATGTATTATTACTTTTAAATACGATCTAGAATAATTTATAACTTTTTCAGAATTTTTTTATTTTGAATTTATTAATCATATATTTTTAAGCCATAATTAAATTTTTGGCTTAAATTTGAAATTTAGTTCGTTATTTACCAAGTGCATACGTATGGATATGTGTTCACTTTAAAATTAAGCAATTCAATCATAGAAATGGATTACGTTTTAATATACATAAAGTGAAAACTAAAAATAACAAAATGTTATTTAATTTGATGGATTCGGTCAGCATTGCTCTTATGATAGTTAATAGTGTAATATAATCAATTTTCACATTGAAATAATACATGTACGTATATTCAGTTAAATAACGTGATAATATCAATAGTGAGCATTTAATTATTTCAAATATTGATATGCTTTTACATTTAACTTTACTGATTTCATATGATTTAAAATATGCAACTTTTAGTATATACTAATCCAATGTGATACAATAAGCGACTGAATGTGGTATAAGAAATCGATGCGGCGATGTGGCGTGGGTGTTGCAAAATGAAAGTTTCGCGTCGCGTCGCGCCGCATCGGCCGGCTCTTGCGGACGGGCACGTTATTACATTAACGCATTCTGGAAAGTTCGTAAATACACTACGGCAAGAGGCCGTTATGGGCGCCTGGATCCCTTCTCAGGACTGCCGAAGGGCTCTCGCACGTGTTTCGACCAGTCCTTTCTTCATGGTTCCCTAGTAAAAGTGCGTAGGCGTATGCCCTTTAGGGATTAAGAGTCACGGGGTCCCCCATAAAAGGGCTCGCTCAGGAACTCGCGCTGAGGGTGTGCCTCGCGGAATTTCGCGACCTCGGGGTTGCCCTTCGCGGGATCATGGGTTCCTGTTGCGTTAGTTTATCTTTAAATCAGAGCGTTGAGCGGCTGTCGCCCGTAGCCTTTGGTTTACCCCATGTCATCACCGACAAAAGGGCTCGTCATTGTCGTCCTAGCCGCCCGCGCCGTGAGAACGAGACCCAGGCTCTCGTTGGGAGCGTGAGACGACTGCGCATGAATACTAATTGGCACCGAGGAAGATGGAATTAGGCAATCATCTCCGCGTGGAGGGTACGCGTGCAGGAGGACACGAAGAGATTAGGGCGATTAAGGGTCCCTAAAGTGGAATTGTGGGACGTGGGGAACGATGTCGACGTACCTTCGTTATGAATTGTAAAATCGTTGAAAGCGGCAAGCGAGAGGAACCGCCACGCTGCTCGGTTCTTTTATCTTTCGGTGAAACAATTGGAAATTGAACGGAATGCAGAACGAAAATGGACCCATCGCGAATAATTAAGATTAATTTTTATACGACTTGGATGATAGTGCACTAAACGTCAGCGGGTGTTTGATTTTTTTATCAACTTCCGGATGACTCGATCAGGAAATCATGGCGTGATTGTGGCTCGCAACTATGACGGCTCGGCTAGCATGAAAAGTGGAACACGACTCACTATGGTGTATGCTTATTTTCAATTTACGGAAATCCAGTTTTGCAGGCAATATTCCTTTTTCTCTGCTTCGCGAAAGTGGTACGCTCTTGTTGATGTTTCGCTAAAAGAAATAGAAGCATGTATGTTTTTAAATTAAATTTTACTAATTAATTGGTTGCACTGATCCTGCAGAATGATCAAAATTCTATAATAAAAATTATTATTTATTAATTGCTAAAAAAATATATATGATATATCAAGCATATATAAAAAAGTATCAAATATTATATCCTTAAAAAAAAAAAACATTTTCTTGATATTTAAAAAGCAACTGTTCAAAAATCGATATAAAATCAATGCAATTATGACGTACGTTAATGACATTGCAATCTTTTTTAGTGAAATATTTGGCTAATTGCGTCGCTTTCATGTCCATTTTTGTACAGTTACTTTTAGAATACTAAAAAAATGTTTTTAATTTTATAAAGGATGTAACATTTGATGCTTTTATTATGTACTTGATGTATATACTTTTTCTTTTGATACATGTAATTGACAAGGAATTGTTTTTATAATTTTTATATACTTTTTATTAATGTCTTCATGTCAATTATAAGTTTAAATGTTATAGTTATTTTTTTTAAAACAATAATAAAACGTAATTTTTACACTTTTTCATAGTAAACATTTTTTATTACAAAATCAAATATACCTAGCAAATTTTGTTTGCGTACCATAGTAAAAATTAACTGCTTTCATGTTAGAATATGGCTTAACAAAATAATTACTTTATTTATGTGATTAAAAATTAGTACTAGAGATATCATAGTAAAAGTTAAGTCGGAATCACACACACACATGTTGTGAGAGTCCATCGAAAATACAAGACATAGTAAAGTGTAATTTAAAATTGTATTAAAACTTAATATACAATTTTCTCCGTGTAGAAGAGAGAAAATCTTTATTTTCTTCTACTTTTAATAAAAAGAAATTAGAGATTTCTTTCGATTCGCGATAATACTTATGTAAATTCATTTACAGAATTATTCTTATTCTTGTTGAATGATAATTATGTGTCAATTGTCAGTTCCGTGCTCCAGTTTCACCCACACAGGTGAACGCGACGGTTTTCGTTGAAAAATCGGTGTACGTTAAAAAGTGCGAGTTTTTTTTTTTCGAGAAAGGAAGAACACGGAATCAGGAAACCATGGAGATTCCAAGGTGCGCAGAGAGAAACGCCCTTGTTGAGGCTAACCGAACCATCGCGGGAAGTGCGTCGCGTCGCGATTGGCCGCGGGCGTATAAACCCCACCATAAAGTTACGTTTGCCTCGTGGCAAGGCAAGACAAATCGCCTGGATGTCAACGATACCAGGAAATCATGATCAGGTCGCGTTGCGTCGGCCCGCATTTCCGGCGGGATCGACGTGAGAGAAGTTCTTTTTTCATCTTGACGCGATCTTTTTCTCACCTTAATCCCCGCTCTGGCAATCGAGTCAGTAATCTTGACTTTACATTAGAAATGCAATAACGACCAATTTTATGTTATATATCAAATTATTGCATCCAAAATATTATTGGCAAACGCGATTCGTTTGGCCAAATTATTAACCCTAAAGTGACACATTAATAATATCCAATTATAATTAATTTGATTCATTCTTAATTATTTTTGCAGATCATAGCTTCTTTTTAATATAACGTTGATTTAACTAAAATACACAGAAAGAAAAGATTGGCTGAATATGGCATAGCATTTTTAATTGGTTCCAGCCAAGTAGAGTTAAACAATTTAATTCAAAATGATGTATTTTTAACTTCTAAATTTAATTTATTATTTTTTAATGCATTAATAATTGTTTACGTTGAAATTAACCATAGAAGTGGATTGATATTATATTTTGACGCGCGTGAAAGTTAAAGATAATAAAATATTATTTAATTCAAGGAAAGGAACTACTAGTGTTCCTTTGATATTTAACAGTGACTCATGTCAAATGTTTTTTTCGAAGGCTGACATTTCTAAAATTTTCAAAATTATCTAATCTACTGACAAATTTGAATACGTTAGGATACCCTTCTTCTTTGGCGTAAAGGACAATGTTAATTAACGAACTAAGTAATAACGACTAAAAGCTTATGATTGTCATAATCATATCCAAATGTGTGGTATATTTTTGGAAACGTTCGACTATGATATATTTTATTTTAATTCAAAGTTTCTTGTTTTCTCGGAACAATATTTAAAAAGTTTTAATTTTTCACCTTTTATCTCAATTTTTCAAACAAATAAAAATTAAAAAAGAATGATTTTCCAAAATTCCTGTTCTCTTTTTTATTGTAACTTTTTTAAATTAGTAATGAGATGTGCAGAAATTTGTCGTTATTATTTAAAGTTTAGTGTTCTAATTTAAAAAAATTGGTTACAATACATTAATTTTTATAAAAGTTGTTAGCCATCAAAGTTGGTTTAAATATGTCATACTCAGTGTGTCGTTCCTGTGATAAAACGGATAGTCTGTCTCTTTTAATAAACTCGTTTTCACTGATGTATAATGAATATGGATGGATTATTCCGGTATACCGTTCAATCGAAAGCATTGTTCCTTTTCACAATGACTTTTTAAATATTTTTTTACGACGAGAGTCTCAGTGAATACGAACGCCCACGTTATAACCGTACATACAAAGACATGTTCGCTTATCGGAGTCTCTCGCTTGTCATTCGTTCCTCTGACGTGACGCAAGGCGCAGACGTCGGGCAGGACAAACGGAAATCGATAATCTTGGACAGAAACCGGGAACCCACCGAGGGTATTAGGATATTATGACTGTGAAACACATGACGTGGCCCATGACCAGCTTCCTGATCTCCTGGGGATCACTGACGCCTGTCGGCGTTGATACCACGCGCTGGAGCGCTTATCGAGACGTGCGCGCGTCAGGCGACGCACACACGGTCTGGATGACCATTCTCGCGCATACGCAATTACAAGCTCACCTATACACTGTTATATATCAAAGCAGCAATGGTAATCTAATTCTTTACATCATGTATACACACCGCCGTTAGTGAAGGAGTGAGGTAGTGTATATTCTTCTCTTGTTCAGAGGAATTGATGACATCCTTATGGTCAATTCCTAATTAAAGAATCTTTAGTGTTAAGGATCTTTTGTTTCCTCTAAGCACGATTTTACAAAATTTAGAGAGCTTCTCAATTCATGTAAATCGTGATCTATTTTAAAAACTTGAATTATTAAAAACAGCAAAAGTTTATAATCCATTTAAGTAAGTTAATAAATATGAAAAAATAGGGAACAGGTAAATTAATTATTTATTTATGCTATTTTATTTATATTTATATATATTTATAACACATTTTATTTAAACCGGCACTGCCTTCTTTTTAATTATGTATTATACAATTTAATTTCTTATATACATAATGAAGTATATATGAGGAATGCCATTGCTTCCTATTCTGTTGATGACAGCTTTGACACTGACAATGATTTATTTTTAGACGTAAGGAGACTAATAATTATAGTATTTGTAGTTTTTATTTCGAAATTTGATTTTGATTTGTACTATGGTTAAAAATCCAACTTTTTATGTATATATATAATCTTGTAAAAAAATATACGCACGGGTAAGCATCTGTTATACAACTACACGAAGAACGAAATGTAATTTAACATTTTAATTCTTTTCTTCGAAGAATACTTTAGAAATTTCTGGTTTAAAATTTCTAAGTAAGAAAATTTTGTTTTTCTCGTTTAGTTTTATCTTATCTTTCGTGCTTCGAGTTATCCCGATTCGATATCATCGGTTTCGAACGTATGATTCATCATCTGTCGCAACGTAGGCGTCCGACATCTTTGTTTTTATAGCTACGGAGCACGTATAATCAGGGTACCATGGTGTCGACGTGGCAGTGCTGTCTGCGACAGAAACGAGCGACAATGATGACGTCAGGCTTTTCGGATTCCTCAGGAGCTTCACCTGCGACGTGGGGTGACGCGTAATTCGCCGTTCTAGCGCAGCGAATTCAATTTGTCCCGGTTGAAGAAAGATAAATCGCGCAGATGTCAACGGTACTAGGGCAACATGATCATAAAAGAAGCCTAGGAGGGACCAGCCGGCCTTCGAATCCCGCGGAAAATATGCTGCGGTGGAGGCCAACGATCATCCCGTCACCAATCAGACGTCCCTTCTTGAAGAGAGAATCGTCATCCAAGTGAGATTCTTCGCAAAAGATCGATCATACTGTTTAAATGTCGGCGAAATTCTCTATGAAATATGCTTCTGATTAAGAATTAACATAGTTATTTGAAGGAATTACGGAGGATTCTTTTTTAACTTGAATTTTTTTCCAAATATTTAAATGATAGTGATAAATTTGTTCATCAATTTACAGCCATAAATATGTGTAAATATTCAATATTCACCTTATTCATTTCGCGATTATCTTTGTGTCTGTCATTTTTATCATAGTTTCTTACCGACGTGATAACTTTCGCTCGGCTTTCTCCACATATGTATAGTAAGTTGTAATTTATTGTTTCATCGATTGTTTTAAACTCGTTATACACATAATTTCGTGTTTTATTTGACATTTGGCTTTGTTTGTTATAGCATTATAATTACTGTTTATAATTACTATTTATTTAACTGCTAACCACCCGCAATGGTCTTATTGCCACTTGATCACTATCTTTTTTTTACATTGTTTTATAGATCTGCACAAGGTACGATTACTTTAGTCCCTCAAAATGAAAGTAATTTTCGGAAGCATTTTAGCGAGGAACATGAGAAAAATAGTAAACAAAATTTTCCAACTAACAGATATCAAAATAACTAACAATTACAAACAAAAAATATAGTGAATTTCGCTTCGTGTAGAAAGTGGGACCTTCCTAGGCAGGTATATCTTCTATAAGATCCCGACTCGTACCCGAAATGTTGGCGTTATCAAAATCACAGACTCCCTTCGTCGTATCGATTCACTAGATTATGCCAAATCTCAATTTAAAAAATTAATTGAAAAAAATTAGAAAGTTACATTCAATTATTCACTGACGTGTATATCTCTACGCAAGTCTCATGGAACAATCATTAAAAAAAAAAAAAAAAACAGATATGATATAAAGACAGGTTAAAGAAGAAAAAAAAAGAAGACTGTTAAGAAAAAAAGAAAATTGCGAAAATCAAAGGACATACAAATATACACTTGATGTTACTAGAACTGAGATTGATTTTTTGAGTAATTTTGGAATACATAAAAGCATCACAGTCACAACTATTTGTTCGATAATGTTGTATGGTCTAATAATTAATAGCTTTTATGTACTTCACAATGTATTCAGAAAAATATTTTTCAATCTCTCTCTCTCTCTCACTCAGTACAATATACGCGGCCTCTAAAACACGCTTTCCTGCCGTGCAGAACTCACCGCTTACCGTGTTCCGCTGCTGTATCGATTTCCTTTGATGTCGTGGATACCGTTTTAGGTATCAAGGTATCATAAACGAGAAGTAATTTGCGGAAAGTAGAGACTGCTAAAGGTAATAATATAAGCTATAGCAAACTCAAAATGTAAATTTGTTTATTCTTACTGCTTACATTTTTTATGTGCCATGGGCTTTAAAGTACAGCGAAAGAATACCGCATTTGTTCTGGAAGAATATTGCATTTAGCTTCTTAGTTAATTTTAATTTCTTGGGTTAGAATTATTCTTGAGAAAATAATTTTCTAATTTTCATCTTATTTTTAAAAAAATCCACAATTACTTTCTAATTTGAAGTTAT
>NW_017297270.1:739182-745920 GCF_001594075.2 Trachymyrmex cornetzi | reverse complement strand
ATATATATATATATATATATATATATATACATTAAACAAATGTTTTAACGAATTAACCGTTATATTTATTCCATTATCATTTTTTACGATGGTAAATTATTACGAAAGACTATCTCATTCATTCGATATCTTCTACAAAATTCCTCGTACTCGAATGTTCATGTCATCAATAACATACTCCCCTAGTTTCATCGATCATGTCATGGGTCTCAAGAATACCGTTTTAGGTATCATGATATCATAAGCGAGGAGTAAGTAGAAAGTAGAGACCGTAAGGTAATAATATAAATAAGCTATAGTAAATCCAAAATGTTAATTTGCTTATTCTTGTTGTTTAAATTTGTTGTTCCATAGCCTTTACTCCTTTACGTTTTTCTGTGTGTTATGGACTTTAAAGTACAGCGAAAGAATGTTTCATGTTTTTTGTTCTCTTAGGATATCGTGTTTAGTTTGTTAGTTAATTTTAATTTCTTGAATTAGAATTATTCCTGAAAAAATAATTATTTTTTAATTTTCATCTTATTCAAAAAAAGTCCACAATTACTTACTACTAATTTAAAATTATTTTAATATGGTTGAAATCTTCTTAGGTGGATTTAAATAAAAAAATAGCATTTATAATATATGTATACACAAATGTTTTAATAATTAATCGTTATAATAATTCCATTATCATTTTTGGCGATGATAAATTGTTAAAAGACTACCTCATTCACCGATGTCTTTTACAAAATGTCGACTCGTAACCGAATGTTCGCGTCATCAATAAATATTCTAGTTTATCGATCAGGGCTGAGTCAAGGAATCATGGCACCCCGGGCAAGAGACCCAAAAGTTGCCCCTTCCTTGCCTTAATTAACTTTTTCGATCGCGTTTGCTCTCTTCACTACCCGGGATCACAACAAGGACGTGGCAACAAGATTCCATATTTAATTTTTTTGTTTTTTTATGTTTTTTACGTAAAAAAATTTTATTTTATTTATTATTTTTTATTATTTTTTTGTATTTTTATTTAAGAAGTTTTATACACATAAAAAAAACTATTTATTTCTTTCTCGAATTTGGCAATCTTCAAATTAACTTTTTTTTTGTTTTCACGACAGCGAACTCCTTAATAAAGAGAGCGTTGCACGCTGCTCACTTATCGATACAGCGAGCAGACAGCGCTATGGAATATGGGAAAACGTTTTGTTGTTTAAGGGGAAACTCAGGCGTCTGATTCAGCTACACGGCAACTTATAAAGAAGCATAAGAAGACGTGCAAAAACCCACAATCTCTGATCACTGCACTGGCGCACAGTGGGGAAATAAAAATTATTGTGCAAAAATTGCAGCAATTTTGCAAAATTGCTACAAAATCAGCAAATTGTGCAAAATCAGCAGCAATTTTTGAACAGCAATTGTTTTTTACCTCACTGAGCGACGTTCCCATGACACCCCGGACGGTTGTCCACCAGGTCACCTACCCCACAAGAAATGAGATATCGATCCGCAACTTACGTCCAAGGATACCGTTTTAAGTATCAAGATATCATAAGCGAGGAGTAATTTGCAGAAAGTAGAGACCGTAAGGTAATGATATATAAGATACAGCAAACCCAAAATGTTAATTTGCTTATTCTTACTGCTTTTACGTGTTACTACTTAAACTTTTTGTGTAAAGGCCAAAGCCTTTATTCCTTTATGTTTTTCTATATGTCATGGGCTTTAAAGTGCAACGAAAAAAGCTTCATTTGTTCTCGGAGAATTATGAGCTTCTTAGTTAATTTCTTTTTTTTTTTTTATTATAATCAGTCTTGAGAAAGATCATTTTTTAATTTTCATCTTATTCAAAAGAAGTCCACAATTACCTTCTATTAATTTAAAATTATTTTAATGTAATTGCAATCACCTTAGGTTGATTTAAATTAAAAAAAAATAATACTTATAACTTATAATATACACATCGAATATTTTAATAGATATACACACAAATATTTTAATAGATTAGTTGTTATAATCATTCCAACATCATTTTTTGCGATGTTACTGTTTGGATTGTTACTGAAAGACTACCTTACTCATCTGATATTTTCTACACGATCCCAACTCGGGCTTGAAATGTTCGCGTCATCAATCACAGACTCCCCTCGTCGATGGTCTGCCCCACCTCTTATTGATCGAAAGAGTGCCAAGGGATATCAGGCTATCATAAGCAAGGAGTAATTTGCAGAAAGCGAGTGCAAGGAGTGAATGATCGCGGTGGAGTTAGCATTTGAAAGGAGCATGAGAAGAGAAGACAAAGGTGATTTTCCCTGGCTTATCCGCCACATGTCCGTGCTATTACCTACTCCTGAGTTCGTATTTGTTCTCATTACGTGTATAATGTACGAAACGGGAAAGAGAAACTGGGGAATCGATAGTCACCTCAACGGCTATTCCGAGACCATCCTCTCGGGAACAGCGAGCCAACACGCGGCGAACCGAGCTCGGGGGTGGAGAACGGAAAGGGAAACGGCTTCTGGCACCGACGATCACGGTTCTCTTTCTCCCTCTCTCTTTCTCTCTCTTTATACCGAAGCGGCGAATGATCGCGGACAGCGAGTAGCGTCTTGGCACGCGCCAAGAAAGCCGAGGACAATGGAGCGACTTCTCCGTGTCACAGGGTAATATGAGCCTGGAGAAATCGCCGAGTCGATCGATCAGCACGGGACGCCACCCTGTCGCGTCCGCGACCAAGGAGGCCGACCGCGACCTAGGTCAATTAATCGAGAATAAAAGAATCTCGGTGTGCCGTAACAGGACAGCATGTCCGCTCCGGTCGTCGGCCACGATCGATCTCGTCGTGGTCGACGCGGATGGACGACGTGGGGGATATCGATGGGCGTTGGGTCACCCTCCGATTACGTCACGGATACGATGATTCAGGCATGCGTCAGCGATGGCTGCCTATCGCCTCGTTTTGTCGACCTTGCCAGAGCTCTCGCTCTAAACTCTTACTACTTAGACTCTAGTTTCTAGTTTATCATAATATTTAACTTTCGACACGCAAAAGCTTGAAATGACTAAGGATATTTCGAGATTTCTATGTTTTATTTGCTTTAGAGCGATTTGTATTAAGGCTCTGTTCACTCACTATGCTATATATTTCAAACTGTGATGTTAGAAACCAGAAAACATTATAAAAATTCTTGTAAGTTATATTTGAATAGAAATATCTTTCGATAAAGTAACATTTGTAATCAATAGAATATAAATTGATAAAATATACTGAAAACTATTCAAACAAAACGTCTGTTATTTAAATTGTATTATGTTTTAAATTTTTGAATAAACAGCTAACTAGGATCGTAATCCTTGATTTATGTATTTGATATTTATACCGGAAACTATTTTTTTGTTCCGGAAGAAATTACATCATATTTATTTCTATACATATATTATTAATTTGTCATAGCTGTAAGCATAGTTTATTTCATATTTGGTTATGCAAATTCGTTGTATACATATATCGTTATTTATTGATCAATGAAAAAGAAAAGTTTTCGATATATTAAGTCGATTCTATAAATTGTAAGTGTGTGGTTTTATTGAAAAGTAAGCATTTTCTTATTTCGCAAGAATTTTTATAGTGTGTTTTCTCTCTTTTGAAATCACAATTTGAGATAGTATAGTAGAGTTGAGTAAACAAGAGCTTTAAGGTGGTACCTATAAAATCTAAGCCGATTAATGTCTATTTTTACTAATACAAATTAACTTTAATTTCAAGTTAATTAATCTTTAGCTTTTTTATATTCTTAAAATTAGAAGAAGATAGAAAGTAAGTTAAATCGAAAATAGTTAGTCTACATTGAAGGAAAAGGAGTAATTGTCGGTATTCCTACCCGACGCCTGGTAATTCTCTTTCCCAGAGAGACTACCGTGAGGCGTGGTCGCGTGGCTTCTGTGGGGTAGCGAAGCTAATTTGAACCACCGACCGAAACAGTCAAGTTACTCCTCCGCCCAGATGCGGTCGTCTCGCCTGAGTGATTCCGCATAAAAGGAATGCGGTGACAACGATCAGGACGTCATAATGTCCGAGCATCTGGAGGTGCTGGGCCTCCGCCATCTTGCTAACATCGGCAACAACCCTCGATAGGGAGGGCCTACCCCACGACCGACCGCAGGCTATCGTCCGAGTATACGTATAATGTACACGAAGATGTTCGTCTGCGTCTTTCTGTGGAGTCGATTTATTTAATTTGGCGCTTGGCATGATTGTTCTGCGGTGGCGAACGCGGAGGAAGAAGTTGCGAAAGGGTTGTAGGCGGTAACAAACCATTCATAGAAACTCTATCCGGCGATCAGGAACACGAGGAGGCGATTCGGCATTTGCTCCCCCTTTACGAATGCCAGCCGCTGCCGCTTCTAATTGCGATGGTCCCTCGTCGGCTCGCATTCGGCATGACACGTTTGCTCGTCCGCGTGTATAGATCGTAAAGGATCACGCGCGTGTGTGCCTTGAGGAAATTATACCGATAAATATTTAATAAAGCGTTGGAGAATAAATTCCACAGGTTAACGATCGTACAATCTAACAGAGATTTATTCTTTATTGTAGATTGATTATTAAATACTTCATTATAAATCAACATATTGTAATTTATTGTTAATATCGTGTAAAAGCATGATTTTCGGTAAGCGAAATCATACATGGCCCTTACAGAAATTCGGTTTAATGCTAAAAGATAATGATTAATTATCTTTTGAGTATTTAAAGTACTGTTGTTTGGTTAAAATAATATAATTACTTTCCACATTGAGAAAAAATTGTTTATTCGAACAAATTTAGTTGTATTTTTATTTTTTTTTCGTTGGAGAATATATGTATTAAAGTCAAATATAACATGTTTGATTTAAATATATACGATTCTTCATCGAAAGAAATAAAAACTAAATTAATTTAGTCAAATAAATATTTTTTCTTCAGTGTAATATATTTTAAGTTTCTGTAAGGGTGATTGAATTTTCTCTGATAAAAACGAACGGTTACTTGTCTGCTTCTCCAGATCTATTGCATGGATATAAAACCATAATCCTCTTTAAAAAGTAGAAGAACTGCCATTTCTTGGAAAGAAAAAATTAACGTCGGCGCAATTAGATAATTGCGAAAACTAGAAAAGAGATATACTTGGTTCATAATATAAGTTAGGTTAATATTTATAAAAATTATAAATCATAAAGAAATTATTTATGACAGATACGTGCTTAACAAATCGTGAAAAATTAATCTCCGGAAGAGTACGTTACCATTCTGACAGTAACAAATGATACATGCAAGCACGTCTGAGGCAGATAAGATAATGTATAATTATGGCTGTTAGACGACGACCAGCTCAACTCCGATAAATGAGTGTACGCGGGTCACGCCTGCCCTTGTTCGACGTGTTATAGAGAAGAAAGGACTACCCCCTGTCGGCGCATGCAACCCTAGGATTTTCCACCAGTTTCCTTTGTTCGCGAGATTATCATTATATCCCATTATGTACGACGATTGGGGAACGGTCACGGTTCTGTACCGCAGTGTAATTGGATGGATTATTAGCGGACGTAGGAGGATTATTGGCAGGGTAAACGAACTGTCAGGAAAGCAGAAAGCGAAGCGAAAGCCTATCGAGACGACCGATCGATCGTGTTATACGTCCTTCTCTTCTTCATGCTGTATTATGTAAATGAAAACTGTGTAATAAATAGACATACCGTAATAAATTCGACTAATGGGAATCAGCGTGGAACACGGTACGCGAATTGTTTGAAAAAATATTTTTAATAATTCAAAGATGATATAAGAATACAAGAAAGAAACTTTGAACTTTTTAGCCATCATTAGCAAAGACAACGTACACGTTAGAATAATATCTGCATTGATACGTACACACAATTCTAAGTTATTAAACATCTTTTTACAAATAATTTGCGCACCGTATTCCACGTTGATTCTTAATTTATTATTGTACGTCTTGAATTATCGGGAATCTTATTGTCTAAATTAGTGCAATAAATAGCTTTATGTCTTAATTTGTCTCATTAGGCATAAATACGTTCTTTATACAATATTTTGACGCGTCGCGTGGCGAAATGTTAATTAATTAATTAGTTTTTATTCAAGCATATATATGTGTATGTAGGATTTCTTTATTTATATATTTATTTATATATTTCAAGTGGGAAATATGGATCTTGCTTAGCTAGACATTCTTGCTCTTAATTGGCATTATGACCAGTTGAAATTATTACAATTATTTTTCTCTCAATTTCTGCCTTTTGTATGCACACATTTTGCGCGCTCTTTGCAGTAGTCGCGTATTTAAACATTTCCGTTTTATCGAGATTCTGACGTTTCATCCTCACTTATTGACGTTCGGGACGCTCGCCGAGGAGTTTGTTCCCGTGTCGTCTGTCATTCGTCGCGAGAGTTTCCTCTGATTTTTTTTTCGACACCAGGACGGTATGGTGCGCGGGGGTGTACGATCGTCCTATTTGGCGCGGCGATCAGGCGGAATTCGTTCTCTCCCTGGGTGTGGGTGGTCGGTTTCCAATCAATCGGCTGCTTCCGGCACTATCAGAGCAACATGAGCTGGCCGGGAAAATCGAACTTTCCTATCGTTTCCCGTTCGCGCGCATTTCACGTGTGTGAAAAACGTGCGTGTCCCCGGTCGGCGATGCGTCGCTCCTGATAGACGGCGACGCGTCCAAGACTTTTAAAATCGTCCGAAGAAG
>NW_017297270.1:659161-739065 GCF_001594075.2 Trachymyrmex cornetzi | reverse complement strand
CTCTGGGGGAGGATGGCTCGACCCCTCGGTTCCACGTCGCACGGTCGCTGCGCCGCCTTCACATATGAGAACGATCGCTAAGACAGAAGGAAAGAGTTAGTCTTTCAAGTGCTTCGAGCCACACATCGCGACAGGGGCACCATGAAGCGGCAGAAGGTTTCCTAATATTCGGTGAGAGGTCGTTGGCCCCGAGACCGCCCCTCGATCCCACCGGATGGCAGATGGACAGCAGCCAGGAGAGCCTCGATATCCACGAACCCTCGCCATTCGGTTTATTGATTTGTTTGCGTGCCCGAACGCGCCAGGTAATCCCCACAGGGGATTCCGCGGACCTACCACGGGAGCTTTCTATTTTGGGTAACTGCTTTAGGCGGAGCGAGCGAACACTCGGAGAAATACAAACACACCGAACGGTATATCATTTCCAAATCTGTCTTACATGTCAATGTCCAGTAAACGTCTTAATTTGAGAATTTATACACTTTTTTAAAAACTAACGTTTGTTATTAGATTTTTCTAATAAATCACCTGCTTTGTGCATAAAAGATAAATAATCGTGGTGCAAAAAAAAAAAGAAATGACATAGTTGTTGTGATAATTTAAGATATCTATTTTTCTAACTGTAAATCAATTAAGGTAAGTACTAATATAAATTTCACAGTTACACTTGATCGCATATTCTCTTCGATTTTAATCGAAGCTTAATAAATTCTAAATTAGCATTTATTAGATAATAATCTCTGTTATATGGCAATGCTAGAAAACGCTTTTAAAGAATTTATAGACTTTCAAAAGCTAACGTATTTGTGATTAGATCTTTCTAGTAAATAATTGTTTTCTATGCAAAAGATAAGCAGTCCTCATGTACATGATAAAAGAAGAAATTATATCATTATTACGATAATTTAGCATACTGTTCCTGACTACAAAATAATTAAGATACTAATATAAAATTCATAGTCGCACTTGTGTTCGTTTCTACTAATATAGATTAACTTTAATCTCGGTTTAATCGATTCTTCATTTTTTGTAATTTTTACAATTAGAAAAGAATTAGAAAAACATAAAGATTAGTTCAACCGAGATCAAGCTACATTGATAGAAATGGACATTAATCGCATATTTTTCTCAATTTTTGATTGATCTTTTATGAATTCTAAATTAGTATTCACACATTAGTAATCTCTGTTTTACGACAATGTTTAGAAAGTCTTTTATAGAATTTTTATACTCTTTCTCAAAAGTCAACGTTTGTGATGAAATCTTTATAGTAAATCGCCTACTTTGTGTATAAAAGATTAGTATAATCTTTGTGTAAGTAAAAAAAGATTATATGTATATATATATATAATTGAGATAATTTAAAATACTGTTTCTAATAATAAAACAATTAAAATATTCATACACTGAAAAGAGAAGTGTTTAACTTTAAAATATTAAAATGTTTTGTTCTTGTCTCCATTTTTTGAACACTTAAAGATGTTTTAGTTTTAAACTTTTTCAATAAACGAAACACTATGTGTTCAAATTGAAAACCCTATGTATTTTAAATCCAAACACATAGTGTTTTGTTTATTGAAAATCTTTAAAACTAAAACATCTTTAAGTGTTTAAAAAATGGAGACAGAACAAAACATTTTAATATCTTAAAATTAAACACTTCTTTTTTCAGTATAGTCACATCTGATCAATTAATACTTCTCTATTTTTAATTAAAGCCAAAATGAATTTTAAATCATCATTTATTTCAAATTTATTCATGGTTCTCGACCTCGACACTTCCCAAGAATCATCTCGCCAGCTAAGCTGCCGAAACCGGTTTAACGATCGAGTGGTGCTATCGAATATCAGATGTTATAATTAACACATTCGATTCGTCAGGGCAATCATGTGTGACGTTAATCACCAGTTGTCAGGACGCCAACCTTTACAAAGGATGAGAAGAGGGCCTGTAGATGTTTCATCGATCGGTTTCTCTGTGCATTATTACACGGACGAGGAACAGGCAAGAATCCTGACGAGGAAGACGCTGGGTTTTCTTGAGTTCGTCCTCGACGAAGATGACCGTTCGATCGGCCGTCGTCGATAGGGAGGTGCAATGTGATATGCGTTGGTATCAATCGTCCCGATAATCGGAAGGGCTATCGGCAGTCTATTGGTTTGATCCCCCGTTCCCAGGCTAGCAGAAGCGGCCGGGTGGTCGTACGAAATTCCCCGAGGGCCTCGCCGTCGTGGTAGTGGCGCCGCGCCGTCACGCCGTCACGGTAATCACGCACACGCACCGCGCGCAACGTCGACCTCGTCGTCGTCTTTCCGAAATATACTATTGTCGTATTGCGTCGTCTCGTCTTATCATTTTTTAAGCCGTCAAAGCTTTCTCCTTGCTCGTACGAGATCGAACTAATCGTAAGGAATAATCGAAACTCTGCGAATGCACGAACAATGCTCGAGTTTTTTCCAATGAAATTAATAGTCGCGACCTTTGATTGATTTTCTATTGAATATCATTAAATTACTTGTGAGAGAGACTCTTTCCTAGCTATAAATATTAATTCTAATGATTAGGTCGGAATTACGTCATTTTATCCGCCAATTTTAATTATATTAATTAGAGCGCGTTTTTTACTTTTATTAAATTCATAAATTGTTCTTTGTAAGAATAATGTGTTTAATAAATACGTTTTTTTAATCGTAATGAAAAGTTATAATTGTGCTGTTGCGTTATTACTTTTATACTTTCTGAATTTTAGCGTTTTTTAAAATATTTTTTTACTCATATATATATATAGTCTTGTACAAAATAATACATTAATATATGTATAAAAAAAACTTTATTTATTATTACATTCTCTGTATATGTACCTACCTACTGTTCATTCTCTATTTCTATTTATTTATTTTATATGCTATTTAAAATTTTTCATTTAATTTAATATAATGTTATATATAACTATCCCTCAAATTATTTTTTAATTTTACTTAAAATTATTCTAAAAAATAAAATATTTCTACAATTTTAAATTTTATTAAATTTGTAATAAGATTTCTATTATTTTGTTACGCTTTACTTTATATTACTTTGCAATAAAATAATTTAATAATAAAATATATAAACTGTCCTACCAACTCATTTGTCTCTCTCTCTTTCTTTTCCTTTAAAAGACGAACAAGGCACGTTTATGGCAAGCCTTTATGACAAGCTATTCTTCCGACGTAGGAACGCTTCTCGTGGTTGCGACAAGGAAAGCAAATCGATGGCGGCAACCCCGCGGCGGGAATAATTTAATCCCGTGCCCGAGGGAAAGGGTTGAATAAAATATATTCACATATTCGCAGCAGGCGAGCATCCCGTGCGAGAAAGTTGCGTCGCGTCGCGTCGCGTCGCGTCGAAGTCGCGCGCTCATAGCGCTTCGTTCGTTCGTATTCCCGGTATGTTCGCGCGCGGTCGATCGTCGACGACGATGGCCGCCTGATCGTCGTCCTTGGGGACTCATGCTGCTCTGATCGCCACTCTCGCTCCTCGGAAACTATCGTTTCTCCCGGACGCCTCGTCCGAACGAGGACGCAATTAGACGAGAAGAGGAGGAGCAGAAGGAGGAAGAGAAAGAGGAGGATGAGGAGGAGAACGTCGACAACGCGATGCTTCTCCGAGGCCGACAGGGTTGGAGCGAAAGGGTTTACCTCGTCGGGATTCCACCCACGCTTTTTTCACAGGGTAACATCCGCGCGAGAAATCCGGTTCGCCGCTTTCGGCACGGGAGAACCCACGCTCTCTCAAGGTCGATGACATCGCGCTAAAGAAACTGCACCGCCTTGAGTAATACGCTAAATATACGCTGAGTCGTTGGGTTGGGCGGCTGCATTAATATGTGTCGGCCACGTGAATCGCGTATCTCGAATATTTGTATCTCGGAGTAGTCGACATCACGTTTTAGGCATTGCTTTCATGGAAAATCGCGCGATAAGTGTTTTGTGGGGTTTTTTAATATAATTTAATTAAATATGAAAAGTTTTGTATTCCCGCGATCAATGCAGAATCTTTGTGCTTTAATATTTCTTGCGTGAATTTTTACGTAATCTGATTCTGTATATTGAGCGTCGTATTTTTCGATTTTGAAATACCATTATGAGTAGAACCAGAGTAATAACACTTTATTAAATTGACAAGCAATTTAATAATTTTTGATGCTAATAAACATCTAGTAAGAATATTCTTTATTTAATGTTAATAATTATCTGATAAACTACTGATAATCTTGTTATCTTTTAAAGATAATATTTTATTTGCGCTCTTGCAGCTATAAAAGGAACTGTAAATTAATGAGATTATTTTGTTGCAGACATATTTACTCGTGGAATTATTCAATTTATATAATTGATTATTAGAAGCTTTTGTCAAATTAAATCTTGAGATGAGAGATGCTCACTCTGAAAATAATTTTTATAGTAAAATCAATAATTTAAATAGTTAAAACTGCATTATAATTACATTTAAGAATAATGTTATAAACACTGGTGAATTATGTAATTTGTTAAGCGCATATATGTACAATATATATGTTAGAATAACATCTAACTTTGATCGTAAGTAGCGCTTTTTCATATTTATAGTTGATTTATTCAAATAAATAATCCTGTTTCTTTAATCTTAATAAATGTTAAATTTTTTAATCGCATCCGAATTTTTATGTAAATCTCTATACGTATTAACAGTATAAGTATAAAGTTTTCTGAATCCAATATAATGAACTAATCCCATATAAATGTTTATATGTATCATATACTCGTATCTAAAAAAAAACAATATAAAAATTTTATAGATTGTTCTATTATTACGTCTGGGTACAATTGAAGCAGAATCCTCTTATTAGTTTGAAAGATGTTTAATTTTTTTGTTTATTTCGATTCTTATGTAAAATTTTAATTATTGACGTTATGAATTTAATACTGTATGTTATTCAAATTTTTTGAATGATATTGGTCGATATTAGATTTTTTTAACTGATTGTTTTGATTGATATTTTCAGCTCATATTATAGCTAAAACATCCTTAACATCTTCCATTCGATCATACGATTATCTTTTACTTTTACGGTTATATCGAAGGGTTTTTAGGGTTGGCGCCTTGTTCGGCTTGGGCGTCTGAAGACCTCCTGTGGGCTGATGGGTGCCTGGACGTTGTCACCTGCGGTGTAATTAATATTCATACGTACCCATTATGGGTATGATCGTCCGTATTCGCGCAACGTCCGTTGCTCGCACGTTGATTTTATCGGCATCTGCGGCGTGTCCGAGGCGTAGCGTCTCGGCATTACATCGTATATATGTATATTCGAGCGTCATCGAATCGATTGAGGTCACGGTCGGCATTCAGTTGGGGTCGCTCCAGAGGAGAGAAACCCCTTGAACACATTCGCGACCCAACTATATCAGGATACCATGAACCGCTGTGGACCGCCATTGGACACCATACAAGAGTGGTAGGCGAGCATAAATCGTTTCGCTTTCTCGGGACGATGACTGGTCCGCCAGCGACCGATCGATACGATTGTCTGTCGATGAGGATGCGAAAGTGAATGACGTTTGATGATCTGTGACCGATCTTAGACAATACAAGAGTAAACAAGTCGATCAGGTGGACATGGAAGGTGCAGAGGTGGTCGCTCGACCCTCGAATTAGGGGGTGTTGAAATAGGGGATGGCATGAGGCCGACTGCTAGTCCCCACCAAGGGGCGGTGCGGTGGTTAATGGCTTGAATCATCGGCGGGTGATTCGCCGTTAGGGTGAAAACAGTCCTCACTGCTTTGTCATCCCCGTCATTCATCTACAATCTACATTCAAATGCGAGACTGCTTTTTGTATACCTATTATGCTACACAAATGTAATTTGACACGTTCCCATTAGTAAAAATAAATAAAGTTAACATCAAATATATCGAATTGTTCTTGAAGTATCTTTCATAGGAATTATTATATATTTATCGTTTTATTTCAAATTTTCATTTTTTTCGAGACGTAAATGTAATTATATTTAATTATATAAATAGTAATAATATGATATAATATAATATAATTTTATACTTTATATATTATAATTTTTTAAAGTAATATATATAGTAATGGCGCGCAATTCTATTTTTGAGATAAATTCATTTAAAGAATACGCGTACATGTATTAGTTCAATACTAACTTTGATAGTCTAGTGGCGCTTCTCATATTTAGGAAATGTACTCACATAAACGGTCTTATATTTCCAATTTTATTATTATAATATAATTTCATTTTGGCCATAAATATACAGCATTCAGTTTATTGTTTTTCTTGCATGGAACAGGAGGTTAAAATAAAATCCAAAGAAAAATTGATAAAACATTAAAATTGTTATAAAAATAAATATTATTTTTCAAAGTGTGCTAATTTATTTTTCATTAATATAAAACCTTTACATCAATTTGTAAGGACGCTTTGTGCTTTTATAATTTTGGCCAAGGCTGTATATTCAATCACGCGCACGTGCAAGCAGGATCAAGTATTAAACCTCTGTGAAAACGTACAACCGCACCGCAGCTGCAGAAAGAAACTAATAATTTCCAATTGAAACTCGGCAGACGCGAGTTCGTTCCAATGTCCGTTTTCCACGTTGTTCAAGCACCGGATCGCGCTACGCCCAAGAGAATGTTGTGGCCTAATCGCTGTAATCAGAGCGCGGCTTATTCACCTATCGAGAAGGGCCTCCTACGGCGTGTCTTCTGGGCGTATATCTGTGCCGTCACACGGCATACACCTTAACCTTTGGGCGTTTCCGCTCTTTCTCGGCCTTTCGCCCAGGAGATCGTCGCGATTTCGAGCCTCGTCGTCGCCAAACGCACCCGATACTTAGCGCTCGGCCTTGATTCTCCTGCGCCGATCGACGACCTGGACTTTCCCTCCGCGAGGTGACCTTTCGATCGCGAAAGAAGAATACGTATATTCTTTATAAAATTATATCGCGATGTGCCGGCACGCGATTCCGCACCGCCTCTTCATGTCAGGGTTCCGCCCCGCGAGTTTGACGGCCTGCCCTCCGCGGGAGCCGCCCCCGCTCTTTGAACAGGAACACAGAAACCCCAAGGAACTGATCATCCGCCGATGAACCAGCGGAAGACGGCGCCAATTGGCGAGCTGGACCTTTAATGTCCGATTGAGATCTGTCGCGAATCACGGTACATTTTGTTGCGTATATAGTCGAGCACGAACGTCCCGTCCGACGAACATATGTCCGTCGTCGTCGTGTCGGATGACTGTCGAAAATACATCGATCGCTTCACCGACAATATGAGAACGATTTAATGGTTTCGCTAGTTTAATTAACGCCATGTCATGGTTTATGACACTTGTATTACTACTTGTTGCACCATATTGCGTAGTTGCACTGACTTTAGACATCAAAGGAGCAACGGTACATCGATCCCTTGAGATAAAAATAATATTTTGTTATTTTTAACTTTTGTATGTATTATAACATAAATTTTTCCATCTTTGTAGTTGAATTGCTGAGTTTTAAAGTAAGCAATGTCCAAATTAGTAAATAATAAATTAAATTTGAATCGATAAATTTTCTTGAGTTAAATTCTTTAACTCTCTTGTTTTAAATTAACGATATATTTACAAGTGGTGATTTTTAGATATGATTAAAAATTACTTAAATATTAGGTATAAATTAATATTGTAAACTTAAAAAAACACACGTGTCTCTATTTCTGCAGAAAATCTTTTCATGTGTGTTTCTGCTGCGACAGGATGGATTTTCCATCTATAACGTTACGTTGCCTCGGTTTTATGCAATGTAATCCACCTTGTCTTCTTGATCATCAGCATTGACATGTAATGGATAATTGTTCAAAATATTAAGCTGATATTTAGCATGATGTATGACATTAATCATACCGTAATAAGTTAACAGAAGATATTTCCTCGCTACATCGAATATTTCAACCATTAGCAGGAATTTCACGTTGAATTTGCACGCGTTGAATAAAGCAACGTATATCGCTGTGAAGTATACATATGTATATGTATATCTATTATACATATATCGCGCAATGTAATAGATGTGATGTCAAAAGAGAATTGTACCTCATGTTCTCCTAGCTCTTCAAGCAGCAATACCGTTGTAATATTGGTGCGATATCTTGATTGCTCTTGCGCGTTTCTGCTGTGCTGACTGGACTGTGTATAATGTGTCCAGTGTGCTCTTGAAATAGTGTGGATTCTAAGGCCGGTATTCATAGTTGGATCGTATATTTAATATAAGACCGTTATAAGTACAGTCTTAAGATGTCATGAACCAATTAGACAACTCGCCTTAATATCTTGAGATGTTACTTATAAGACACTCTTAAAATAAGAATCGACTATGAATACCGGTCTAAGATCTCTGGAATTCTACTCACATTTGATGTTAGTCGCGTAAAAGATAGTATTTCAGACACACACACACACACGCACACGTATACACAACGTTATTGTTTTGTATATAAAAGTTTTTATGTGGAAACATTAGTCAAAATCTAGTTTAAATACTTAAAAAAATTAATTAAAATTCTACATTATGAAATATTTTCCACACGTATATATATTATATAATAAGTAAAATGATATACTATAATAAGTATAAAATATACTATAATAAAAATAAAATATGTACTATATAATAAGTAAGTATATAATTAAGTACAGATTATACTGAGAGAAAAGTGTGTTTGATATTTGTGACTATAATTACATGATCAAATTGTGATTGAAAATTCCATTTTTATAGTTATTGTTGCTATATATAACGTTAGTCATAATAATTATATCAAAAATATATATAATTGGCCAAAAATGATCATAAATATACCATTAAATTATAGTAATTGTGATTATATTTTCTCTCAAGAGAGACACAATTTGATAAAAAGTGCTTTTATAAATGCATGTTAAAAAGCTTTATACTTATAATATTGTATAATCCAATTAAAAGACATTAAAGTCTGTAGTAAAATCTGTAGGGTTTTAATCATGATACACGGAGAGAATTTTTTCTTAGAATTTATCCTGAAAATATGTGAGACAACATTGTATTTCGAAGAATTTTAATATAAATCTCTCTCATTCATTAATAAAACTACAATAAAGTATAAAATAAGTTTGATCAATTTTACTAAAGTGCATGGTAAAAATCTTTAAAATATTGTATTGTACCACAATCACTATATTTTCAGGGTAAATTTTAAAAGAAAATTCTCTCCGTGTATAAATACACGTCAAGAGAGATCAAAAGGTAGAGGAATGCAGTTTGTAGCTGCCGGCTGTTAATCGACATTGCTTTCCCGAGGGTTGTGGCGGTTTTCTCAACCCCCGTACGAGCGTCTCTCGTGGCTTACAATCGATTGACCCATCCTACAAAGTCGCCACCCCGGGGATGCTAAAGACCAGCCCTCCCGCTTACCCTCGCCCAGGTCGAGCGACACGGATCGTCCTTTCAGCATGCGTAAACACGCGGGCTGCACCCCTTGAAACTGCCGCTGGCACAGGGGGATGAAAAGCCCCTTCCAGAAACCCATAATGAATCGCGCAGCGCGCATTGCGCATTGCTGGTCGTGTCCCAACGCGGAACACCGTGGGTAGGTTCCAGGATAGGGTAGATGAGCATGCGTGTGAATCGCCCAAAAGTGTGTCTGTGTACGTACAGACGAACGTGTAGGCAGTGATGGATTTTGGTGATCGGATACCCGTGTGCCATCTAATTTCAAGACTTTTAAATAAAACATGAACATTTTTATAAATCGCAAAAATAGAGAAGAACGTTCATTACTTTCAAAGATTGATAGAAGATACTTGGTGAGCAATTTGAGCCGAGATACAATTTTTACTTTTTTTTTTTCAGAAACAAAATTATCGCGATAATAGTCACAAGAGAGTCACGAGACATCATTATTTCGCGAACAATTTATAAATCTTAGTTAATTCTTTTTAGCCGAACATCAGTTCAGATTTCGGTCTTTCCTTTTCACACGGGAGAAAAAAAGAGAAAAGATGAATTGTGCAAAAAGGTAAAAAGAACAGGTCTTTCATAAAACAGAAGATTTTCAGGCGCCTCGAAGATCTCAGCACACGTCTCGCGCCTGTAAGAGGATCCGCTACTGCGAATACGTGTACGTGTGTATGTGTGTTCGGTGTCGGAGGAACGGGCGAACGGGTGCCAGTGTTGGGGGATCGGTGGCGAGGATAGGGCGAAGGGAGCCGGCTGGACCAACCTCGCGGCACCGAAGGCTCGCGCGGACGACGCGAAAGGAGGAGAGTGCGATCGACGGCGGTGTGGCTCGCGGGAAGTGAAGCTGGTCGGCCCGGCCGGCACGGCATGGGACTGGGAGTCGCGAGTCGCGAGGTTGGACGGAAGGGCCGGGCGCGCGAGCCGCTCGAAAAAGGGTGCGACCTTCGACGGCCTCGGCCAGCCCTCGGGGAGACCGCGCCCACGCATTTTTAGCAGGATCCCAGAAGTCGGCTGGAGCTCGTTTGGCCTTGGAACGTATCACTCCGTCTCTCTCGCGTTCTCTCCTCCCCTCCCCTCCTCTTCCTTCTGCCCGACTCTTCCTTCGCGCCCGTCGCGATCTCGCTCTCGTACGCGGCCCTCGTAAGGGTCGTGTCAAGGGCCGCCACCGTCACCGCTGCGGCAGCTGCTCTTGCTGCCTTCCCTTCTCTTTACCGCGCAGCGCACTGCGCCGCGCCGATCGCGAGGAACGATCGGTCAGCGAGCGGAGACCAAACGAGTTTTCAGAGGCCAATGACTGCTATTCCCTCACGCTCCGCTTTGTCGGATGTATGAGTCTCAAGATATTGACTTGCCTTTCGCTAGTACGATCCTCGAATTTTGGATTCCTGGTACTACGTTACATCGAAAGACCGAAGGGCGTAGTATGGGAGAACGCGATGCAGGTGCGTTTTTTGCGAAGCAGGTCTTTTTGATTCACGAATTTACGGAATTCACCTGATTTTTATAGATTTCTTATAACATTTTAGTGTAAAAAGATCGTTATAAAAGGCGAAATGTAAACGGAAGCATTCTATAACATTAATTAGTGTTAATTTCCAAGTATGTTAAAGTGTATTATTTTTAAACGTATAGTGAAAAAAAAGAACCATATTTACTCAATCCATTCCTATCAAATTGTTTCAAAGTAAATAAAAGTTCATATTAATGTATATACACTTAGTAAATAAAAAACTAATTTGAATCACATTAATATTAAAATAATATATATTTATATTAAGATATATATTTATTTAAAATACATATATGTATACTCGTATGTATCAATTTAACATTTAACTTTGATCGTAATTGACGCTTCTCGTATTTAGTTGATTTATTAATATATACACTGAAAAAAATTTTCTGGTTGAAAATAAACGAATCTTCTCTCTCTCTCTCTCTCTCTCTCTCTCTCTCTGATTAAATTTATTAAAATTCTAATTGAGATAACCGAAATTCTGGTTGATACAATATTTCTGGTAAAATCTACTAATATTCTTATTTTTATCAGGGTATCAATCATGAAACTTTTTTCCTAGGATGAAAAGTGAAAAGTGAAAAATTTCTCCATTAACTTCAATGGTTAAAATTTTCACTTTTCACTTTTCATCCTAAAGATAAAGTTTTATGATTGATACTCAGAATAATTATATTAATCAGAATTCTAGTTATCTCAACTAGAATTCTAATAGACTTAATCAGAAAATTCTGATTTGTCCATTTTCCATCAAAATTACTATTTAATCCAACGTCATTTTTCTCAGTGTACATTTCTTGAGTTAAACTATTTAACTCCATTGTTCCAATTAAATTAACGATATATTGAGTAGGAATACTGGCGATTTATCACAGAAGTAATTAAAAATAAATTGGGTATAATTTGATATTATGAATTCAAAAGTGTTTATATATATGGATGGTAAAAGGTCTAAGGGCTCACGAGAGAAAGGAATAGTCCTACTTTGGAAAATTATATGAAAATAACAATTTTGCTGAAGCTAAAATGTCTAAAAATTTAGCTAAATATGAATTAAAAAAATAATATTATTGGATTATATATTAACCCTCTACCCGTGTTTATATCATATATCATTTATCATATTCAAAACTTTATCTTTTTGTTGATAATACAATAATATCACGAGAATTTTTTAAAAACGCTTGGGTCAAAAAAGATCCGAACATGGGTAGAAGGTTAAAATAATTATGTAGAACGCTCGAGCTAGTATATAGAATGTCAATTTCTCATCATGCTCTAGTCTCCTACATAATTTTGATCGTTTAGGAAATTATGTTCGGACCTATGTGTCTAACTAAATTTTTAAATACTTCAGTAACATTGTTCTTTTCTCATACGTCTCGATGTTCAAGAGTATCACAGAAATTAGCGATACTCTTTTACCGAGCTTTGCATGCCTGATACTACATTACATTAAGGATAAAAGATCAAAAGGCACGATACAGCACGAATGTGTATCGACGTGTTTCGAGAAGAAACATCTCTATGAATTACAGCTATGCAGAATTTCTGAATTATTAAATTTTACATTTTCGATATTGTACTATATGAATATCGAAACGTTGAAAGCCACATGATATGACATGCAAATGCAATTGTACATCACATTATTACGTTAAAGCTTAGATTTCTTGTAAAATAATTATTCGAAATTTGCCGATTGGAAAGAATAAAAAAGTAAAAAATCTGAGTTTATAGATCTGTACGAGTTGTGATATATAAAGAGATTTTTATTCACAACCACAAATAAAAACAATTCATCTTGGAAAATTGGATCTGTAGAAACAGACCCACGCATTTTGATCAGGATTTTATCACAGTTTAAAGGTAGATAAAGGACATTGCGAATCCTTCAGGATGAATATATTTGCTCATTTATGGAAAATCTTTTCTAAAAAAAGATTATAATTTATACTTTTTATTATTTTCAATATAAAATTCTATGCTTTTTCCGTCCGTACATTTTATTTTTTTTATCCAAGGTTATACGTCTTTTATTGTTATCTATTTAAATCTATTATATATATAATAAAGCAAAAATAAATATAATAATAAAATTATCAGATATTATATTTTATTATTATACATTTTTTATGTGATTACATATATATTTAAGAAAAAAAAATCATTTTACGGATGCAATTTATGTCATATAAATGCAAATATTTATTGTGCTGAAATAAATATTCACAAATTGCAAACTTTAGTGCAAAACTGACTGAATAACAGCAGTATTTTTTAATTCACTCATATTTTTCTGTATTTGCTAACATTTATAGTTTATTTAATTTTTCAGAATAATCATGATACGTGAACCACATGAAATTATACAGTTTTGCTGTACTTTATTTTAATAAAAGCCTTATTTTGTGATATAAAAACTTTCAAGACACATCCGATTATAATAATTATAAATAATGTAACAATATGCCGAATAATTTAGTTTATTTTTACAAAGTAAATATTGTCAAAGATGAAAAATATTTAAAGATTTACATGTTTTCTATATAAAGTCATTTGGACACGCATGACGTATAATGGCAAGTGAGAATCTTGCCGTATGAAGATATCACGCACCATGAAAATATGATGTGCTCGCATCATAACGTAACTCCTGTATATTCTGCTCCCCTATCTTGCGACATATGAGAGATATGAATCGCCCTATCTACGATGTTTCCCTTAGTTGAATTTATCCTTTTAGATTCCTTTTAACTTTGTTATTCATCATAATATTTATAATCACTGATTAATTCGATTAATACAATCGTGATTTGAGAATTTCGATGTCGAGTATTTCTCGTCGCAATTAGGTATCGATGAAAAAAAACTCTGTCTCAAATATCGCTTGCGAATACCACTGTTAATATTAAAATATCGAAATTGCAAGAAATAATGAGACGTTAAGACGATACGTGCAACGTGCGTGATTGTCGCACATTTCGCAACGCACCACACACACACACATTGTGATTATTATTTCAGAAAAAATAATACATTCGCATTACCGTCCTCCTGTAAAGTTGCTCGCTGGTCTTTACTCGGAATCAACTGTGTACGTAATAATAAATAGATGATATGACACAACGCTACCTTCTTGCTTCGCGATAATATGTGCCTCTGGTTCGCGATTTCCCGCCCTGTCACCTCCTCGGTCCGTTTATTCTCCTGCTATGCCGATGTAACGGAGTTGTTTACACTGCGCATGTAATATGGCATCGATGCGCTTTTCTCCCGTCATAATTCGCGTCTCCGTTCCTATACGCCTCCTCAGCGTCGCGAGATCTCGCGTCTCGTTTCACGCCGCGGCATTTCAGCGTCTCGCTCGGGGCGGCGCATTTTTGTCAGCGTCGCGAGATCACGTCGTCTCGAGCCACTCGTGTAATTTACATATATGTTTATTCGATCGCGAAACCGCGCAAACTAATTTCCTCGCATCCGTTACATGGACTCTTTCTCCTCGAGCGCGATGCCGTCGACGTTTTCGCGAAACACGGAGAGACAGGATCGCATTAGCGCGAGGAACTGGAATGTCCGTCTCCGATACACGTGGTGGAGAGTATCACCGGAGACTCCCTGCGGGAGGCTAGCAAGTGCTAAACGCCAAAAACCGGGCTCAGATTATCGCGATACGTCTCCTACCAGGAATGTATCTCGGCTCGAAGCGTACGAGGCCGTGGAGGGAAACGCGTCATTGTGATGAAACTTGTTATGCAAGCGAAACGACAATCGTAAATGGAAGCTGGAGAGCGAATAGCGATACACGACGGACCAGGATCGCAGCCCTTCGCGAAAGGGTAACGTGCTTCGTTTTCGGCGAGCTCGAGCCTCGAGGGCTCGTTCAATTCTCATTGTCAGGGTGGCTTCGTGTGTGTGTGTGTGTGTGTGTGTGTCGCAAAATCGCGTGTAATTGATTTTTACGCTTAAGTGTTATCTCACATTCCCGTGAAAGCGTTAGAAAAATGATATTGCAGGCTGTCACTGAATTAATTTTTATAATCCGATCAGCTGTTATTTCTATCTATGCAAAATGTATGATATATAGACGAGTTTTTTCAATCTTTTTACCATAATGCACGTAATGCATCACGCGTGACAGTTCCCTTTGTTTACTCTGTTGTCAGGTAAAAGAAATAAGATCAGCTGACCAAAGGGTCCGTAAGATAGCAAAAAGGGCCATTCTATCCATTCTGTCTATACTCCGTTCCGCCTCAAACCACAGAAACCCGATGATGAGATATGAAAAAAATGAAAAGTGATATCCGTGCTAACAGGAGACCATCATCATCGCGGAGTTTGCCGACGGAAAAAGCTGGCATTTACATTTCTCCGAAATCACGTTTTGTCACGATTTGCATGGAATATTTGCAGCGCTCGGCTTTATTGATAATTAACGTACGTTTAACAAATGCCGCGAAATATGTGGTTGCGTGATTAAACTGCATACACAGCATTTCTCTTTTTGTTAAAAATGACGTTTCGCAATTTGTTACACTGTTAGATATCAAAGGATTGATGTAGTAACTTTGTAGTAAAAAATAACATTTTGTATATGTAATAAAATGAATTTGACTTATATTTGTTTTATTATTTATTAAATGCATACGTTAATGGGCGTTGTTTACATATAAAGCAATTCAACCACTGAAATGGATTGATTTTCATTTTAACATATACGGAAGTTGAAAATAACATTGTTATTTTTTATACGTAATTAAGTGTAAATCAATCCATTTTTGTAAATTGCTTAATTTAAAAAAAAAACAACGTCCTTTAACTAAATTTTTTAAAACTAAATTTGAGTCAAATTTAAAACATTTCTTGAGTTAAATTATTTAATTTTATTGTTTTAGTTGAAATAACAATACATATTATATATTGAATACGAGCAATTTATAAAAATATTAAAAATGATTAAAAATAACTTAAATTAAAGGGAATATAATTTGATATAAATTCAATAGTATTTTTTGAATAAATTTTATATTAAATACGAGTTTGGAAAGAAATAGTTGAATTTATTTAACTCTTGTTCTATATAGTTATAAATAATATAAATTAACAACATATTGAATAGGAACAATGACAACCAATAGAAATAATTAAAAATAACTCAAATTGAGTATAATTTAACGTTTTAAATTTAGCAGTATATTCTTTGAAAAAAAATTATATAAAAGTATGAGTTTTTTTGGAAAAGGATAATTGAAATTATTTCTATTGTTTTAGGTAAATTAACAACTTATCGAGTATAGGAGCAGTGGCGGCCTATAAAAAATAAATGATTAAAAACAACTCAAATCGAATATAATTTAACATCATAAATTTAACAATGTATTCTTTGAATAGAAAAATTGTATGTAAAAGATTAAAAAATATAAGCTTGGAAAGGGAGGATTGAATAAAGATAAGTCGAGTAACGAGCGCGTTGAAAAGTGGAAACGCGGGTTTTGAAGAGAGATAACGGAGTTATGCGGATTGCGTTGTGTGTGCACGTGGCACGTGTATGCGTTTACGTGTGCATCGAAGCGCGGTTCCGCCGTGCATCGTGGTCTTCGTGCTTGCCAGCGGGATTCGCGATGGTGTCATAATGACGGCAATTAGTTTCGCTCCATTGAGTTCTAAATGCGGAGACTCGGCCATCAGGGATGCAGAGTGCCTGAGGAGGCTCGAAGGATCCTCGGCCGACGGCGTCGGCCGCAGGAACCACGGCGGCACACGGGTTCTCCTGCGGTTTCATCCTACTATCCTGGCCGCTGTCGCAGTCTTTCTTATTAATATGCTAATAATATGCTAATTTTATCGAACGTCCGAGCATCAATTATGAACGAGGATTCCCACGGGTCCCGTCTCGGTCGTGCCCGACGCCGCCGCCGGTCGTTAATGTCCGCGTCGACGTCGTCCAGGGTGTTCCAGGGATTACGGCCACGTGTAATACGAAACACCTGCGATCAGGGAAGTATAGGACTATGCAAAGTGGACTCATCCCTCAGGAGCCACACCTCCGAGACGCGCGACGTGTATCTCGAAGATAACTGGAAGATAACGCTACATATCTGCAAAGCTTCCCCGCGTTATTCGCGAGAGGAATGTAAATTAATTTACAATTCCGTTTACAATGCGCGACATGGTGATCCTCGCGGCATAACGATTGGCATTGACAATTTCAATTTTTATCTGTGAGTTATTATATTAATTTTAGAGCACACAACAGAATTTTATTAATAAACAAAAACTCTATAGAATAATGACAGCACAAATAATCGAAAAAGATTATATTCAGCCAAAGCGGATCTTTATTGTGAGATCTTGAATTAAAAATAAAATATGTCATAGTTGAACATTTCAAAAATATAAGACACACTTTGGTATGGTATGGTAAGCCATTATGTGAACTTTTAGTCGTTATTATTTAATTCGCTAATTAACGTTGTCCTTTACGTCAAAGAGTATTCTAATGTATTCAAATATGCCAGGTAGATTAGGTAACTTTGAAAATGTTAGAAATGTCAATCTTCGAAAAAAGCGTTTGGGTCACTGTTAAATATCATCAAAAGAGCAATGGTAATCCAGTTCCTTGAGTTAATAACATTTTGTTATTTAACTTCCATGTGTGTCAAAATGTAAATCAATTCTTTCTGTGGTTAGCTCCAAATTAAACAAACACACATTAACACACTTGGTAAATAATAAACTAAAGTATCAAAAGTGTATTTTCTTGAGTCAAAAATTAATTTAATTATAAATAATTATAAATAAAATTATAAATTTTAATTGTTTTAATTGAACGATACATTAAATAAGATCAATGACGACCTTTAGAAATGATAAAAAATAAATCAATTATTGTACAATTTGAAATTATGAACTTATAATGTTGCTGCTAAATAGTATTTTTGAGCTGGAATTGTAAGATTCACGCAAAGATATTATTAAGTACCGAGATCCGTTTTGACCGAATACAGCACTTCTTCTTTTATTTATGTTGAGAATTTTATAAGTCTGTCTTTCCTGAAGAGGTTCCCGATTCGTTTATAATGATTCTGCTAATGTTTTCCCATCTCCTCTCTTCAAAGTTTCCCTTTACAAGCGAAATTCAGTAGTTTGATTAATTTCTCTATAATGTCCGACGCAAATTGCAGCACAACGTGATCCGATCGCGTTGGAATAGAAATGAATCAACGCGCTTGGCACGAATGAATAAAATACGCTCACGAGCGCGAGCTTAATTCTATTATCGACCTGCGCAGTGCGCTGTGTGTTTCTCGGCGCGGGCGGCGTACTGGGCGTACGCCCGAAGGGTTGCGGACTCGTCCCTGAAGACGGTTCCAGAAAGATCGGGATCGCATCAGGCCTCAGGATCGCTCATGAGTGCCTAATCGGCCGCCCTTTGTTAATCCCCCGGAGGGTAAAAAGATTTGCCGCTTCAGCGGCTTTGAAAGAAAGTGGGACTGTCGGCTGATCAGGAGTGCACGAGAAGATGGAGGCAGCCGAATCAGAAGACGGGTTTTCTCAGCTATGGCATACCCAGGAAGACGGTAACTACTGATTCTTCAAATGAACCAAGAGCAGATGTTGGAAAGATAGGGAGACGCCTACTTGAATAATAGAATTTTTTTACTTTCAATTAATTAGCTTGTCGAAGAATAGATTGATTAAATAATCTCAACAAAACTTTGCTTTAATATAGAATTTTAGTTCGAGACTTGATTTTATAGAGATATACGTATAATGTTACATGATAAAATGCAATGTTTAAAAACAGAACTTAAATTAGCAATAGGATTCGTAAAAAATTCATCTAAAGATTTCGTGACGGTCTGTATGATAAATACGTCGTCATTGATATAGCGATGTCAACGCGCTACATTCACGAATGGATGAGTCCGCCCATTTCTGCCAATAAGTGTCTACGGTGCAGAGCGGTGCCATCGCTGTTCTCACTGTTGCGGCGCAAGATGACGATCCTCGTTTTGCTTCGTGACTCGTCGGCGGCCATTTGATACCAAACTCAGACTGCACCCCATCAGGATATCATAACAACGTCGCGTATCATTTCAGTCGCGGGCAATAAACCCGTCCACGTCAAGTCCGGTCCCAAGTCAGTTACGCTCGAGCAGCTTCGAACAAATTTCGTCCTGGCTTCCAAGGATATTATAAAAAGCACAGTAGCGTCCTGTCTTGAGAGGGGAGAGAGAGAGAGATTTCATCTCTCTTTTTAGTTCAACGATATGCTCTCACCATTCCGCGAGATGGTTCTCCTCGCACGCACGGTATGTACCGATTAGGATTATACGAGCGTAATTTCACCGCAGCTGTAGGCGGCGCGGATACCGTTAGGTACGTGAGTTTTTACAAGCGGTGCGAACCAACTCGACTGGCGATTAGGGGTATATAAGACAGGTACGACAGAAGGACAGCGAGTGGGTCAATAAATAGTTAACCACTTCATCTTCGATTTATTCGACCAGTCTAGCTCTCACATGAACAGGAGAACATCTCGGCGAGGGTAAGATGGACGGTAAACGGTGCCGCGACACAGAGAACAGGAAACGAGTAGGCGTGAGTTATGACGACGTATAACTTAACGACCGAGGTCATTAAGCTGTGCGTGTCCCACGAGTAGATCTAGCTTGGGACAAACTCGAGAGGTAAATGCCAAAAGCAGCGAATAGATAAACAACCTTATGGGGATCTTAGGAGCGGGCAGAAGGTCGAACGCATGCTAGAGTCAGCCCTATAGTAAGGCCGAGAGACGAGGGCTCGCCTACCTCTTGTGAGAGAGTCGCTTACCTTGAAAGGTACAAGAAGTTGAAGATGATAGGTGAATTAGATGGTTTTTGTACGAGAAAAATTGAACGTTGGAACCTCTGCAAATTGGACATCCAAGGAGATCGCGCGTAGGAAAATAGGCTACGCAAGTTTTAGAAAAAACTATAGATTGACATATTTTTGATACACTTTGCGTCCATAGTCTATATTATATTGTAAGATTATCTCACTGAAATAAATTACGGCTGTGATATAAACGGTACATTTTTTATTACAAACATATTGATATAAAAAGCACTTATAAATATATAAGATTTAGACCACCTTGAAGGCTTAAAAAATTGAAAAAATTTTTTGTCTTAAATAATTTATATAATAGTCTTAACTTTATAGTCTTAAAAACAAGATACAATTAGTTTTAATACGAAATTATTAATAACAATTTTTTATTTAAGTTTAAGATATGTATAATTAACAGCATAAAATTAATTACTTATTTTTTTTGTAATTTTGCTTTAAAAAATTCATAAATTATGATTTTCGGACCTCCAAGGTGATCTAACTGCTTAAAGTTAAAGGCTTGTATTCAGAACGCGCTTTTATTAATGAATGCGCATAAACATAAGCACATTCTGAATACAGATTAATGTATTTTGTTTGTGTGAGGTTTCTGTTTAGTGTAACATTTTTCTTATTAATAAATACAACAAGTATTAATTTTTGCATTTACTTTTATTCTGTCAAACAACAGTTTTTTCTAACTAAAAATACATCATAATTATATTAAATCTTTTAGACGATAAATATAATTTTTTAAGACTTTTTATAAAATAAAATTGATTATAGACTTTTTGATCGCATTTTTAAAAACGTACCAATAGATGGCCCACTCTGTAAAAACGTACCAATAGATGGCCCACCCTGTAAATATTAATTAAATGTATTTTTTTATAATAAGTTTTGAAATAATATTCTAGATGTTCCATATGCTACATTAAAGACCGTTTATATAACTGTATCGTTTACATTACCATAATCATACAGTATGTACACTATATTCAGTACCGTTCAATCATGTTTATACGATTTATCTTAGCGTTGCCAATAGCAATGTTTCGCTTATATTTCACAACGCTTGCACATAATAGGCCTATTCTTTGTCGTTGCACTGTGGACGGCATTAAAATTTTCTCTCTTTCTCGCTTTCACTAAACTTCAACTATTTTATCTATTTTATTTTAAGCGAATACGTATTTGTTCAGCAATAAAGAACAGATCTTATGTTATGATTTAGTGTTAAACGACAAAAAGAAACAAACACGCGTTTTCTCATTCGCAATCAGAGAGATTTATTAAATCTTATTTAATAAAGAGAGAGAGAAACTAATTCAACAAGTGGTGGTATCGATCGTTTATCAATTTTTCTGTCGTCCGCAGGGAAAACAAAACGGAAAATTAAATTGTTTTCACACAGTCTTTAAAACTTTTCCAATATCTATAAATAATAATAATAATAATAATAATAACAACAACAACAACAACAATAATAATAATAATAGGTGTGTGCGTGCGTATGCGCGCGCGCGCGTGTACGCACGCACGCACCTATTATTATTATATGTATTGATAAGGTTAATATTCTTATACCGCAATAGCTAATGCTGTTCGATGGATGTCGAATACGTGCAGAAGGCTTTGTGCTATCAGTTGACCGTAAAGTTTTAAAACTAGATTTTATAAGATTGAATTTCTTAACAAATAGACGATATAACTAACTTTCATATGTCGTCGTACAATCAAAACTATTAGATACCTTATTAACTGTTATTTAACGTTTTAATTAAAAAATTGATTTATAGCATTTGTTATGAATTAGCCTTTGTTTCAGGAACTCTTTAAACTTATGTTATGTAGCAATTAATATTTTGTAATTAATATTTTGTAATATTATTAGCACAGTGATCGTTCGATTAGAAATCTCGCAATTTTTACAAAGTAAATAATCACGTATCGAGAGAAAACGTAAACATGATCGATTGACTATACGATCGTCTTTTTTCGAACAACTCGAAAGGAGGAATTTGTAGAAAATTGTTTAAATGCGGTTTGAGAGGTTATAAATTATGAAGTTGTTCGCTGACTCGCGAGCTGTTATCGAAAAAAATTTAAAGGTATTTAAGCGATATAATAAGCTTGATAGATTGGCTACAGGTTTGGAGAGAATTCGGAAGATAGTCGAGCCAACGAGAAGCACGCAAACCGGTAGAAAACTACGAGCTGCAGTACTGCATGGACCATGTAATTTGAAATTAGACTACATTCCTGAAGAGGAGATTCAGCAAACACAGGTTTTTTTATTAAAAAAGCACTCTTCTTTCACGTAGTTTGTTTATTAGCTATCTTAATTGCATTATACAATAATTTTTCAAAGAAACTCAATGTTTTTGGATTTAAGGTTCGTATTCATTTACTATTTTTATCCCAAATTGTATCAAAAGCGAGAAAACAATAAAATTCTCACAAATTATATATAATAATACATATATTACAAATTATACAAATTATATATAATAATACAAATATTTTTTTAATAAAACAACATTTGCAATTGATATAATATAGACTTATAAAATATATCAAAAACTATCTTTTTATTTCAATGAGAAATTAATTCATATATGGCATGTATTATTAATTTGACAGCTTGTCATAGCTGTGAACATAGCTTATTTTGTTTTCGGTTATGCATAATTTATTTCCATATAATCATTTATTAATTAAGATATATGAATCATCAATTAAAGTATTATTTCAAAATTTTATCAAAAACTATCTATAAAAATTTTATAGATAGTTTTATTGTTACATCTGTATTATTATAAATATTTGCGTACAATTTTTTTTATTGGTTTAAAAGTTATTTATTTTTATGTTTGCTTTTATTTGTAGTACTTCGCAAATTTGAGGAAATAGCATTACGAATTAAATCAAATTTTTTATATAAAATTTTAATAAATATTTATGTAAAATTTCTATTGCATTGTACAAAATGAACAAACTATTAAAAGCTAAATAATTTGTTTTGTTTTTTGCAGTTGGTTTCATACAGCATATTTATGACAAAATTTTTTATATTAGCTAGTATTAATTTTTTTAGTTGATACTTTTGGCTAATATTATACAGTTAAAATATACTAAAACATCCTTAACAAAACAAAATGAAAGTTTAAAGCATGGGCGTGCAAACAATGAAAAATTAAATGTTCGTTGTCCAATTTGTGGCTCACATTGTTATTCATAAGAAAGTTTGTTGAAAATCTTCAAAGGTTATAATATTGTATATAAGTATTTTAATAATTTTTTGTGTAAAGATATAAATTTTTGGCCTCTTTCCACCTCTGACTAAAATCTTGGGTATGTCCGTGATTGTAAGTGTTGTTTTATTGAAACATATTTCTATATTTTGTAAGGATTTTTATTATGTACTTTCTTGCTTCTTATATCATAATCTGAGATAGTAGTAGCGAGTATGAGAACGCAGAAGCCTTAACTCGGATCCAGCGGCTTTTTCCCTGTCTCATCATGAATTAATCGCTACTTCCTGTTTTCCACACAGTAATTTCTACCGCGCACTTATTAAGTCATACTGGCGAAGTAAACGCCGGCCTCTAACGCCGCGCTACGCGTTGTAATGTCGCGCCATCGCGGCCTGATCAAGGAATTTCATAAGGCATCGTGGCTTGTATCTTCGTCTTGTGAAAATCTCGCTTTCACTTAAGGATCGATTCGCGATCCGAGCACAAAGGTTAAAAGTCGCCGGGCTGAAATTCAGCGAGCGATAGACACTTTCTCCGCTCGCTCGCTCGTTCATCGATCGGCCTTATCGCCACCCTTTCCTTCTGCGCGAAATTCGTGAGAGATTCGTTGATGAAAGGTTCGCGTGGACGTACACTTCTGCGGACTCACCGGAAGCGACGTGCTCCTCTGGCGCGGCGAACATCGCAGTACTCCGAAGTCGACCATGGTCCTCGGTTTTGAGGTGTCTGGCACGATCCTGGAAATGGGCAGATTGGCACACGAACAGACAGGTTATCAGATGGGCGAGGAAGTCGTCGTGCATAATTATCCCGTCTGCGGCGGCCTGGCCGAGAGCTGCCTGGCTCATTACAGAGTAGGGCATTTTATCCTGAAGAGGAGAGGCGTCTTAATTTCTATCGTATGCTTCAGATCCGCTCGCGGATACGCTGCGGGATCATAATTTGTAAATATAATACCAACGCCGTCGGTTTGCGCACGCCAACTTTCTTCATGCGCGCCGCATTCCATCGGAGTCGGTCCCGCTGAGAGAATAATTGAATTGGATAAATGTTAGGACGTGTTTAGATTAATGAGACGGGTGTCTCTGAAAAACGCGGCGGCCGTCACGGACGATTATTTCTCGGCGTTATTGGCGATTGGCCGTCGAGCACGTATCCAGAGAAACGAGTGCCTCCTCGTTAACGCGAAACACTCGCGTTCTGCTCTCGCTGTCATTGATCTCGCCACACGGGTCTTCGGAGCGAAGGTATTCGTCTCAATCTCATTATCTTTATTAATATAAAGCGATAAGTAAATAATGAAGAAAAAAAAATGAAAACTGCACTGCATTTCTTTTTGGAAATATATCTGTTTTTTATTAACGCAATAAAGTGAAATCGAACTCCTACGCACATACACAAAGATTTTGTCGAAGCACTTAAGAATTTAGCTAAATACAGATCTGAAAGTAATTTTGTTCACTAGAAAAAGAATCTAATTGCATTAATTCTAGTAAAAAAAAAATGGACAAATCAGAATTTTATAGTTAAATCTCTCTATTATAATTCTAGTCGAAATAACCAGATGTCCAATCATGATGAAGAATTCGGACTCATATGATCAGAATCTACTGGTTCACTCATTTTCAACCAGTAATTTTTTTCAGTAATGAACTATCAAAATAATTATATAGGACGCTCACACACATTAATTGGAATTCTGGTAGAAAATAGAAATATCAAAATTTTCTGGTTAAATCTATTATAACGATAATTGAAAAAACTAAAATTTTTATTAATATGATCAAAATCTTTGTTCATCTTTCTTCTGGTTCATCTATTTTCAATTAGAAAATTTTTTCGCAATCAGTGTATACAGCACAGATTATTCCAGCGATATTGCGATGTTCCAACAATATTGCAGTAACATATTGCAAACGTTGTAACAATGTTGCTACAAGTTTTATGCAATATGTTTGAGTTTCTTATACATACATAATTATTTTAATAGTCTAATAAAATTGTCTGTATCTAGTTAAATTTTTAGATATTTCAGCAAAATTGTTTTGTGTATCTAAAAATCTCGATACGTTTGTTTTAATTACTTTTTTATTTACTATTTTGAGAGCATTAATTATCTATAAAGATCTCGACATGTTTTTGTTTTATTAATTACTTCTAGGCATCTATCATGGAACAAGTTGGAATGGATTCCGATCGGAATCATTCAATTATTCCCTAGATTTCTATTCTGTTTTTCTAGGGAAAACGGAATTTATTTCAACATGTTCCATGATAGATACCCTGTATCTACTTTGTAGATAATTACACAAAGCAGTCGGAATTTTCCATTTTTTACTTTTTATAGCCGATAGCTATATGTGACGATGCAAGACGAGCCCAGTTATGCGCAGATCTCGGCGCGACGATAATATGCAGAAATGGACGTTGCTTACCGTATAAATTGAAGAAAATCGGAGGAAAGGAAGAAGTGCGCGTAATGATCGAAACCGAAGGCGGGCCATGCTTTCAGAACGTTGTCAAATGGTGAAATCATACGTATCCCGTTACGAAATTAAATTACGTTTCTTTTATTGGTAGTCGGAGGCAGCAAAAGTCGCGATTGTGAAATGGAAATTGAAAGAGACGTGGAAAGTAGATCACCAGACGTTAAGATTTGTCCAAAAAAAAATCGTGCATCTTCGTGTATCTTCTTTTTCAGTTTGGAACACGATGCTCTGATTGCTGTCCTCGGTAGTGCGCAAAATAAACGATCTCTCGATTTTTCCTTTGTGCCAATCAACTGCATGATGTTTGCAGTCGCCGCGGAGCATTACAAAATTGCCGATACATTGGTATACAGGTCAATATTGTTTTTTAAGAACCAATTCTGATGATAATTTTTCTTTGAATTTTCCGTATAATTTTTCAGGATTTTTATATATATTTCAGTTTAAAAAAATTTTTATATCTACAATTTTATACACGTGTAAGGCTAAAAAGGTCAAAGTAAACGAGTAAAAACAGATGTAAAATTAATTAAAGTATATGCACACAACTTAATAAATCAGTTAAAAGAAACAAATCTATTTTCGGTCAAAGAGCGAGCGGATCTTGGTGCTAAGTATTTCAGAGTGAATTTATATACATATCCAATTTTGCAAGCTTGTCAATTTAATAAAGTTAAGCGAGTTATGTTTTTGCTCATTTACTTCGGCCTTTTTAACTTTTCACTTGTATTTTAATACAAGCAGCTTTCGATTTTATATAATTTTATAACTTTTTAGAACATTTACAAATTTTTTATACGAATTAGAACACTTTTCAGAAGTACCAAGAAGGTCTACACTTTTTTAGAATTCTGAATATTGAATTGCATTTTATGAATTCTGAAATTTAAGATTTATAAGATTCTCAAGAAAACTTATAAAATTTGAAAAAGTTTAAAATATTTTTCCAGAAATCTTCTAAATTTAAAATATGATAAATTCTTAAAAATATTATGGAAATTTTGTTTACCAGGAAAGTGATCACTTGTATTGGATTGAAATAAAAATTCGTAGCGCTACTTTATTTGTATCATGTTTAAAAAAAAATTTGGTAATTTTTTATATCATTCAATAAAGCAAAGAATCTGTTTTTTTAATTACGGTGTGATTTCTAATGTTATTATGAGTAATCAAAGTCAAAACGTTCCTTTTATTTAATCCATGATAGCACAATAACAAAAAATCTTAGGAAAATGCGGTCTGTGAACAATTAACGCACTTAATAATAATTATTACGGTATGATTAAGAAATTTAAACTTTTTATTACATTTTGTTACAAATAAACAACATTAAGATATTTGCAATAAGAACCAACAATTGGCTTGTATGCTTTTTTTGTATATTGGATTTTTTAAAATTTAAATTTTGTTTATTTTTAACGAAGTTACAACTGCTTGGATTTTGAAATGCGTAGTGCTACGTACTTTTGTTTCAAACCAATATAATTGATCGAGCAGAAGATAACGTTTCCTTTTCCTGTAGAGAGACCATGCAGCATGTATTGGATTATAAGTCGGAGTGCGCAATTCGTCCTCAAGTCTCGGCGATCTTCGGTCTGAATCATATCAATGATGCGTTCAATTATTACGCAACGGTGCCGAGTGGGAAAGTGTTGATCGATTTGAAAGATCGTGATCGACTGACCTTATACGATGAATCTTAAGCATTAAATTTGATCAATCAATTTTGTCTAATCAATTTGATTTATTGCTTCTTTTAGCGTAATATTACGTTTGTCTTACAAAAAATTTTTCAAGTATATGTTAATCAGCTATAAGACAAAGAAGTTCTCAAATCTCTCTATCTTATAGCTAATCGATCTTATAGCTAATCTTATAGCTAATCGGTTCGAAAAATTTTTTAGATGATAAATGTACATTTATCAGTCTTACTGTTTTTTTCTTTTCTTTTAAATCAATCTGAGGTGATTTCGATTGCACTAAAATAATTTTAAATTAGTAAATGTAAGTGTGGACTTTTTTTTTTAAATAAGATGAGAATTAGAAAACAATCACTTTCTCAAGGACAATTTCAGTACGAGAAACTGAAATTGACGAAGAATTTAAACACGATATCTTTCAAGAACAAGCAAAATATTTTTTTGCTGTACTTTAAACAGATATACAAAAAAGCAATAAGATATAAATCAATTAAGAGAAAATAAATCCTATTTTTTTTATCGTGAAGCAGAGTTAGGGCTTAGTACTTTAAATACTTTAATGTGAATTTATATACACATCCAATTCTGTAAACCCGCGTCTAAATCTTTTTCAATCTTAAAACGCACTCATGAACAAGACTAGAGTAGTATTGAATATCACATTAAATTGATAAGCAATTTTAATAATTTTTGATGTTCATAAGCATCTTAGAAAAATATTGATAACTTTATACTATTATAAACATGTAAAAAACTGTAAATAATTTTGTATCAGTAAGACATAAGCAATATGCAAATTAATATTTTGATTTGCTATAACCTACGTTATTGCCTCACGGTCTCTACCTACTTTCTGTAAATTCTCCTTGGTTATGATACCCTGATCTAAAAACGGTATTGAGTGGAATCGATAAAGCGAAAAGTAAAACCCATGGCAATAACGTAAGGCAAAAACTAAGGCAGTCTAGCGTAAGCAGTAGATAAGGGAAACGTAACATTGGATTCGCTACTGGCCTTACGGTCTCTACTGTCATTGGTTAATTCGCTTACTACTTATGTCTTACTGCCTTACGTTTCTGTGTGTAGACTTAAGGGTGTGTGAGTACCCGAACATTCAGGACCCGCCCGACGCGACCCGTATATTTTCGGGTACTCGCACCCCCATAATAAAGTGACATCGACGAGGGGAGTCGGATTGATGACGAATCGGCGAATATTTCGAGTGGGGATCTTGTAGAAGGTATCGAATGAATAAGATAGGTCTTTCGGTAACAATTTGCTATTGCAAAAAATGATGCTGAAGTTATTATAACAGCTAATCTGTTGAAACACTTGTTTGATGTAAATATTATATGCAGATACGCACGGAGAGACAAATATTTTAACAAGATTTTTCATGCCTTCTCCGATACGCATATGCAACTTCAGATGATTTTTTTTTATTTAAATCAATCTGAGGGAATTTTGATTGCATTAAAATAATTTTAAATTAGTTGAAACATAATTATAGACTTCTTTTGAATAAAATAAGAATTAGAAAATAATTGACGGAGGTATTATGACCAGAAAATAGATATAATAGCCCCTCTTAATTTCTCCGTTATTAGATAGCAAATTTTAGCGATTATTTATAAAATTATTAGTTCAGTAGTTTGTTACACTATGACGCTAATATGTCAATACACAATAACTAGTATTTATTATTGGTTATTAACCAAGTTACTGAATCATAAAATATAAATGGGGTGCCATATAATACCACTTTTTCCTGTATTTTCTCAAGGATAATTTTAATATCATTGATTTAATGCAAGAAACTGAAATTAATAAAGAACCTAAATGCTTATTGTGCTGTTAAATATAAGCTTTATATTGTATAATTTAAAATATTTGCATTTTATTTTTACACAGATTAAATCAGTGTACAACTGTTTTAATATGCGTTAATGTGCACTAGTTCGTTCAATTGAATTCACTATAAGTCCTAATTTTATCCTGTTTGCGATATTTTCCAAGATGGCGTTAGCAGACGGTGCGTATTTTTTGTTGTAATTCATCGTTATCATTTATAAAAAACGTTGTCATCAGCGAACTTATATCTTTAACGAGTAGTAGAAAAAATTTTTGTATTCCTATATCTAAAATTATTATTTTTTATGTTCATATTTAATAATACTATTTTTTAAAATAATTTTCGCTGTAGTTTTTTATTTGCTTCTTGTATCAACTTATCAAATGATATTACATATGATTATCTCAATTAATACATATATGTAAAATTTCGTATATGTATATTATATTTATGAGACTGCAACAGTTCATTACTGCAATCTTATCAACAACCAATCATTACTTTAATTATCTTTAAACTCACTTAATTAAAAATTAAGCTTAATTTATCCAAAAATGTTGATTTTTTTATAATATCTCGTTGAAATCTTAATGCAAAAAATATAAATAATGTTTTATTTATTATTAATTTAAACAAAAATGTTTATAACGCATAAGAGTTCATCGGCTGCGGATAAAGTGGATTTCTTCTTAAGCAAGCTCGTGTAAATAAAAATAAGCGATCCGTATAACGAGACAGCAAAAATCGATTTGCAGTCTATCTCCCTGTTCGATTTTCGTCACATTTTAATTTTGCTGCGTCGCGCATTTCTCACAGAAATTTAATACTGGAAGATAATGCTTATAATTGTTTAATTTGTCTATTAAAAACACAGTTGTGTTCAGTGCTTTTAATATTTAAAATAAATAATTTCCAATATTAATTTGGCTAATATTAAATTGAGGTATTTATTAAAGTGGAATAGATGTACTATAGTTTGATATTTGGCATAAGAAAGAAAATTCGAATGTAGTTTGGTGCAAAAATAAAACACAACGTTTATTTTTTAATTTTCTATAAGTATAAGCTGATATACCTACACTTTTGGAACTTAAAGTAAACTATAGGCATGTGAGTTTGATGAAAGCAAGAGAGAAAATTCCAGTCTAGTGCAAGAATAAATAATATTAAATTTTTTTTTTGATCACAGTTGCATGCATTTATGCTAAAAATATAATAATCTATATCTACGTATATATTACATAAAACTATGTAAACTATGTTTTCAACTATGTAGTGTCAACTATGTTTATGTTATCGTTGTACTAGAGTGGCTCTAAAGTTTCAATCTCGCTTAAGAATATATTTTTATTTAACAATACTAAGGTCTGCAGATATATTAACAATCACAAAACTTAATTACTTCTTTCTGTATTGTGCTATCTAATGTCTATAATAATTTATATATTTTACATTGCTTATTGTATTGTTTACATGAAAAATATTTGTGTGAACTTAATGTTGACAACATTATTTGTTATTTATACGTAAGTTTACACAAATTTTTTTTAATTTTTACGTATAGTAAAAATTCTGTATAAACGTAAGCTCTTGTTCATAGTTTGTTTTTATATTGAAAATCGTCTTAAGATGTAAATAACCAAGAGCCGTATCGTAAAATATTACTTTAAAACGGTAATTACGGTTTAAAATAAAAACAGTGAATATGAATACCGTTCACAGAGCTGTATCAGTAGGAAGTTTTTGTGCAATAACGCGGATCCAGGTGAACACTAAAGTTACATTACTCTTTTTTTAATTAGTTGTTAAGAAGAAGATAACGTGACCTTAGCGTTCACTGTATCTGGATAAACGGTATTGCAAAAAGTTCTTAATATTTTAAGATAATACTTAGCATATAATAATTATGATATGAATACCGGCCGCAACGTTGAAACATGCGGTACAACTCCGCATTGGATTTGAGACGTGAGAACGCGCGCCCGCGCCGCAAGATGGCGGCACGCTGCGCGAAAGTGGCGCGCGTCGGACGCGACGATGCACTTCACGGCCGGCGCGGCGCAGCCGAAAAACGGTCAGCGCGTGGTATCTGTTCGGCTCCGGGGTCCGGTTTTCACGTCGCGTTGTTACGATAGTAGATCTTCCCCTCCGCGTCCCCGGGCGTGCCGGCGGTGTATCGTCAACGTGTATCTGGACGGGCATCCTCGCGGGTACAGTAAATCGTGAGTACAGTCCGATTCGTCGTCTACGTCGCGGTAACCGACATCGCGGTAACCGAGGTGTGTGTGAGAGAGAGAGAGAGAGAGAGAGAGAGAGAGAGAGAGAGAGAGAAGGAACGCGGCTGTGGAGTAAGAAGAAACGCTAGAAGGGGGTGGGGTGAAACGGAGCGCGTGCGACGAGCACCGCACGGCGCCGCTGCATCGCGCTCGTCGGCGATCGTATCACGTCGCGTCGCGCCGCGTCACGTCGCGTCACGTCATCCCGTAATTTGCCTCGCTTTTTCCTCGCGCGCCGTCCTCCGGCTGGCTCTCGTCACCGTCACCGTCGCGGTTCGCGGTTCGCGGTCTCCGTGCCGTCGCGTCTGTCGTTCACCCGTCCGCAACGCGCGCTCGATCTCGTCGATACACGTCGTCCGCCATATCTCGCCGCTCGCGGCGTACGAGGTACGAGACGACGGCGGGGACGGCGGTGGTGCATGCAACCTGTTGTTTTCTCGCGGCGCGCTCCTCAACCCGTCTGACACGCAGCCGTGCTGAGCGGCGACCTAGCGACGTGCGGCATCCGACGTGCTGGCGGCCGACCTAACCTCGCGCCCGCCGACCTGGGAAACGCGCCGGCTCGTCGACGCTGGGAGCTGACGGCAGTATGAACGGGTAAGAACGACACGCTCTAGATGATTCAGGAATTTTGCTAAACTTTGTCTCCAAATTGAACCTGCGAGAGAGAAGAGGGAAGGGAGGAAGGAAGTGAGAGTGACAGCTCTCGGCTGAATGCTCGTACGAATGTATGCATAGACAAGGAAGAGGGAAGGGTGTAGTCCGTAGAGACTCGGTATGTATGTCTCGGAATGTTATATTGGGTTGAAGAGGAGAGAAAGAGAGAGCGAGAGTAGGAGAGAGGGAGAGGGGGAGGGGGGCGGGAGAGAATGCATTGATTTGCGGTTGCATGTGGAGCAAGATAGATTATCGGAGGAGAAAGGAAGAGCGATAATAACATAGGTATGAACTTTTCTTTATTATGTGCATTATTCTCTCTCTCTCTCTCTCTCTCTCTCTCTCTCTCTCTCCTAGCTTTGTTTTTGTAAGAGTACATGTGTGCACAGCTCTCGTATTCCGGCTGCCTGTGTGATGCGATCGCGTGCAGTTTGGCGAGGTGAATGAAAAAGGAAAAGAGATCTAATTTATTATCATTGAAAATTAATTAAGCTCAAAGTCCTTTAGTCTTCGATATTGCGATATAACTCGGCTATTTGATATACGTTTTAGTTCTTTTACAAAAACCTCCTTTTCCATATCTTCTTTCTTCGATCGTTTTTCAACGAGCGAAGCGAATGTGAGTCAGTACTCCGATTCTGTAACTCTTAACGGCAGTATCAGTATCGTTATATTGTCATTGCACAGCTATTAAATAATATACAAAGAAACGTAAGCAGTAGAACTTAAGCAGTACAAAATTAACATGTTGCTATTCATGCTTACGTTATAGCCTTAAGCCGTAACACTTTAGCGTTTGCACTGACAGAAAAATGATATTTATGATTAACGATTGGCAATTATTTTTTAACCAATCAGAGAGAAAACAACAATCAGTCATCGTTTGCTTTGCGCTGTTATTGGTGTATTCTTTTAGTTCATCCAATCGGACTTCTAAATCTAGAAGAATATACCAATAGCAGCAACTCAACTGTTGAGTTTGCTAAACGCGCCTAATTAGAGCAAAGCAATTGATGACTATTTGCTGTTCTGGTTAAAAGAGATAATTATAAAAAAAAAATTTAATTAAAAAGTTATTGTGAATCAAAATCGCACAATCACTATTATGATTACAGTTTTACAGTCTCCACTGTGATTGACCAATTTATTTACTGCTTACGTTTTACTATTTAAATTTTTTGGGGGCACACTCTTTATACATGATAAAAAAGCTGTGCAACGACAATGTAAGTAGGGTGTTTACTTTCTAAATTTTTTAGAGTGGAATTTCATTCTAAAGAATGGAAATCGAGCCAGTCTTGAAAAAGAGTGACTCAATTTTCAATCTTTAAGAGTGAGGTTTACCCTAAGTTAGAGAATACCTGAAAGAAATTGAAAAACCTGAAATTTTTAGGGGATTTTTTTTTACTGGGAAGTTATTAGGGAATTTTATCGATATATTCAGAGAAATTTTATATTCTATACCTCTTTCTGAAAATATTTTTTCTTTGAGTATTTTTTTCTCGATAATGCAAAATGTTAACAATCGGTTAGCAATAAATACGGCATACATATATTTACGTACATTTTGCGTGTCTCGCGAATTTTTATAAAAGAAACTGAATAACAGTATAAGACAATACTTAATGTTAGCAGAAAAGAAGTAGTCCACTGATACTATATGTATTGCAGTGAATCTTATACTATTCTATAGGTTTCGCAGCTCCAATTATAGAAAATAATAGCTACAGTTTTGTGGAATTCTTGTCTTCTAATTCCCAATACATGATTTGTTTGCGTTATTTACACTCCACTTTATTCCAAAGTTGCATTTAAAAAATTATCTAATTTTCTTCAGAATTTTGATACCTGGAAAGAATTCGGGAATTTTTAACAAAATATCATTAAACAATTTCGGTATCAAATTGTCGTTGGAAATAAAACCGCGGCGTATTGCTAAACGCGAAGCACGATGAATCGGCAGATAATCACCAAACTTATACCAATGATCGTTTTCAGTCGCTGCGGGCGCGTAGACTTCTTTTGCCGACAAAGAAATGGATTCTCGTCTCTCGAGGCCATCTTGCAGAAATCGAAGTTGCGTATGTACGTCATGAGATATACGTAGCGAGGTGTATTTACATGGAACGTTATGCATGGTTCCCGGGCGACGAGCCTCCCGGAGCTTTTAGCCGTGTTTATGAAAGCCAGCGTACCCCGCTCGGCTTTCACGCGCGCCGCATTTTATGAGTAATATTCGATTACACCGCGCAACAGTATCCAATACGTATCCAAAGCGCGTATGTACATTTACACGCCCGCTGGCGTCCTTTTGCCTGGCCGTGCGCGAATACGCCGCCTCCATAACGCGGCCTCTACTTATATTTCACCGCGGATAGAGTGCGCGGAGCGCCGTAAAACCGCAATGTTTTCAGGATAAATTCGGGTCTAAAGGGAGCTTTCTACCTATGTTCTGACTTCTCGGATTACCTCGCTTGTGTAGATTTAGCCCTACATGCATTTGTTCGATTCTTAGCCCGATAATAACGCGATTATGAGAGATATATGTTTATATAGGAGAAAACTCGGTATTTAACCCTTCGGTGCTGATAATAGGTCTATCGGACGCCCTCAGTTATGGATCTCTTTGTCAAAAATGTCAAACAATTAAATTTTTTTATGTTACATCTGAAAATTTGAATTATTCTTATTAAAATGTATTTATTATTTAGGGCCGGTTATGGAAGCGTTATTTCATCTTCAGATAAACTATGTGATAATTTATCTATGGATAATTTATTTTATGGATAAACAAAAGAGTAATAATGATTTCGTTACCAATAGATTAATTTTTAATATCGGTTTAACTTTTTATTTTATCTAGTTCTGAGAATTAGAAAGAGCAAATTAAACCGAGATTAAAGTTAACCTATATTAATAGAAATGGACATTAAAGAATAAAAAACGAAAAAAAGTAAGAGAGTGAGCTCTGAAGTTTATCGAAAGTTGGAACAATCCAGTTTTAATATTCTTTTCTATATGACTTATGTTATTTTGATTTCTTGAAATTAATTAGTGCTTTTTAAATAATTAACATAAATGAAATGAGTTGTATAGTTTTAGCGTCAGTAGCATAACAGATTTCGACGTTAGTTCCGGAGAATTAACCCTTTTTATAAAGCTTACGTACAAAATCGGTTTAAAAAAATATTTTGTAGAAACAAGAAAGAAATGAAATTGTGTACAGAGGAAATATAATACTGTTCCGCTAAAAGTTTCACTATCGCATGATCTGTTTTTGCACTGTTCTGCATAAAATATAATGCTCTATTGATCGCGTTTGATGGAAGACTCGTTTCGCGTCTGATTCAGTATTCCGACTTCAGCAGCTGCCAATTTTAAAACTACATTGTGAGGGTACTAAATAAAAACAAATTTGCACATTCAAAAGAATTGTATATTTGCTGAGTGTTCGTTGACGCGTAATACGATTAGCGCAAATTCATATTATTTGTTTACTGACTATCTTTCCAAAAAATTATTAAATTTTGATCGTTTAGAATTTAATTCTTTTGCTTGCCGAAATAATACGCCGAGATAATAAAAAGTCATAGCAATGCATATTTATATACTTCAACGATATAGTTAGGGTTATCAGATCTAACCTAACCTAGATAAACTCGGTAAATATTCCAGATTAAAAAGTAGTACAAAAATAAAACATCAGGATTCAAAAGTAGGACATTTCAAGTTAAATTGTAGTATACAAAATAATATATATGAACTCAAAAGTAGAACAAAAAGAGTATATTTCAAAATCCCAAGAACGATAAAAATACGTATAAGTAACAATAACAAAACTTTATGTAAGAATACTTAATAACTGTCGAATATTTTATCATATATATACATATATACACAGTAATGATCAGCTTATGCTGTATTGTATTTCATATACGATGGACTTAATAACTTCCGGTCCTAGTTCCATAATGAGTATTAAAAAGAGTACACCTTGGATACGTTGAAAATCTGACCGGATATTCCCGGACGTTTTAAAAGAGGTACACGTTTGGGAAAAGCAGGACATTTGATAACCCTAAACATAGTGATTCTGATACGCGCGATTTCGATTGTCGAAGATTCTTTTTCTTTCTTTTTAATAGCTCTTGATTCGCAATTTGAGATTTGATTTGGTCAGCAATAACCAATAGTCGGATTAAGTAAATACGGAATCGTGAATATGTGAAAATATTTGTTAAATGTGTACACAAAAGACGATTAGTTCGTCAGAAATTTTCTTAGTGCAAAAAATATATTGAATTGAAACATAAGTTTGTAGCGCTACGAACTTTAAAGTTCATGTTAAAAATGAACGAAGTTTAATTTAAGAAAAGGGTTTTATAGCTTAAACTCTCTATTTTCGAAAGATCACTATGTCTTTTCAGTTTTTGTGTTTGGTAATTTTTACATTATAGAAAATTACGAGCTGGACAAAATGAAGAATCTTTTTCCATTTGGTAGGCCTGCAACTTGCTTTAAAAAAATTGTGAAAATTTTCGACCTTCTAATGCGAAAGCTTAAAGTTTTCCTTACAAAATCATTTTTTTAAATATTCCTAAGATTTTTTTTGTTACCGAGTCATCATGGATTAAATAAAAAGAGTATTTTTTCTCTAAAAATTTTTTCTTCTTTAAAAATTACTGTAATTAAAAAAAAATCAGATTTGTAAAGTTGAAACTTTGCTCTATCGATTGGTATAATTGCCAAATTAAAAAAAATATATAGACACGATACAAATGAAATAGCACTATGAACTTTTGTTTCAATCTAATACAATTCCTTTTTTTATCTTTCAGAAACTTGAAAAAATTCAATGTCCGCATTCGGCGACTCTTCTAATGTAACTCGATCGTCAAGGCGGTTCTTTGGCGTCTGTCGCGGTTTTCTTGCGAAATCCGACAGTGTGTTCGATTTCACGCATCATGCACTGCCACGTGCCATGTATACTGGCATCAGGCTTTAAACCCTTCGGTCGGTATTCGGACGCGCATGCGGTAACTCGCTTCCGCGCGAACAAACGAACGGATTTTATCAACCCATGGTCACGTCGGCGCCTCGATTTCGATAAAATGTTTTATTTCGTTCCTATCGCTGGATGATAAGAACTTCCCTCTCGCGATTATTTATTTTTTTTTCTTAGTGTATATTTTATATGCGCATGTACCGGACCAATTAGACGCGGCGAATTAATTAATTGAACGCTCTTAGTTTAATTAAGTCGCCACTCGTTCCGCTGTCGTGATGAATTGACCGTTGCGTTTTACCGCCACTAGAGAGTTTACTATGTCATGGCGACCGCTATATTCGTTTCACGTAGGTAATGCTCAGCCGGAATTAGATTTCGTCGTTGCGAGAAGCGTGCAGTGAGAGATGTCTGGCAGCAATCATAGATTTCTGCGCCAAGGAATGACTTGTTTGCGATTTGTTTTGCCCGATCCGCTTCATCTGATTTTGCTTTCTTCTTTCCTTATTTGCTTCGTTTTCATCTGATGTTTTCCATCGAGTGATATCGAAAAGAAAAAAAAAACCTGCATCGCATAAGGTATCTGAATGCAGTGGGTAGCCTGAAGCACACAAAAGCGAACAGCGTAAATTTCTCGCAATTTTGAATTTTCGCGAATTTTTTACGACACTAGAATCTAGGTGACTGTATTCGTACATTTTGCAAAATCGTGTCAGATTTCACGCCGTATTTTCGTAAAGCATGACTCGCGGAAACGTGTAGCAACCTACGAATGTAGCTTTTGGTGGAAATGTTTCGTTGCGAAAGACTCGACTTATGCATTATGGATTGGCACTTCGCCGATGAGTCGGCGATAATGTCTTTACTCTGTCAATACTGATTTAGAATCGTGGTTTTTTCCGTCAAAGTTGGAGTTGTATTTATTTTTTTTTATTTAGAAAGCGATTTTAAAGCTCTACTTACATCTCAATATAATTTGTTTACGTTATAATAATATTTTTATATATAAGAAGTGTCGGAAAGGTCATTAATGCGTTTCTTTAACTTGATTCTAAATAATTATAAAATATTGTCAAAAAAGGAGAGAGAGAGATTCGAATATCTTGAAGTGTATTTCATTGTTCACTGAGAAAAAAAAAGTAATTACCATAATTGAAGAATTTAATTATAATTTATAGATATTTTCAGTATATCAACTATATATTTATGTAAAATTATAAATATACAGTCCGTTCAATAAGCATGATGTATCTTTTAAACTAGATATTTATTGTTAAAAAATGGAAAAAATACACATATAGTATACAATTAGTACTATATATTAATAAGTTGTCTAATCTTCATCAATTATCGTCGATAATTATTTATCTTAAAAGCATGCTTTTCACCAATTTTATAGCATAGTCTGTCTAATAAAAGTGTAATCGGGAAAATTTTTATTTATAGGAATCATTACATCAAGAAATTTAAATGAGCAGAGTAGAGAAGTTCTTGCTTTATTTGATCATACTTTGTAGAGAGACTTATTTATTGTTTGACTTTTACTGAAGAATATATTTAATACAAAATTCGGAACTGTTTTTCTTTGCATCACATAAAGGACCGGAAATGTCGCAGGAAGCAGCTGCCAAAAAGTAGGCGTTTATAAAGCAGGTGAAAAAAGCAATATGAAACAACAAATACCATTGAAAATTTGTCAAAATAGTAAGACACGAAAAATGTTTCGAAAGTTATGTCGATCATGTTTTTATTGAACAGATTGTAATTATTATTGTCAACATTATAGCAACAATAACTGTAAAAATAGAAATTCCTAATCGTAATTATTTTACTGTGTAATTATAGTCACAAATACTAAATACTTTTCTCTCAATGCTCTCTACAGCCAGCGGATACAATGAAAAATATTGTTTCGTTGAATTCAATATTTATATCTCGATCTTCACAATTTTAAGTCAGCAGCACACGATGCATGTTTTCTTGCGTTTTGCTTTTATTTTAGTAAATTACTTACTAGAAATTATGCGTTGTGTTGTGCAATTTTATTATTAATTTACTAGAACGCAAGCAATCCAGCAAGAAAACATGCATCGTGTGCATGGCTTAAGCTGCGAAGATCGAGATAAATACTGAATGTAACGAATTTAATATTTTCTCTTCGTTATATTTTTTTTGTCTTTAAATTCTTTCAATCTGGATGCATACTGCACTGAAGAGATTAAATGCAAATGATGAACTGTACTTGAAAGAAAATTGTGTAAAATTGTGCCTGAAAATGTGGAGATACAATCCTAATGCAGAATTGCTTTCGTATCGACCGCCGTTCATTCATGTTCATCTTATATATGCAATAACGGCCGCGTTATTAATGTGTGTGAAGACTAAATTAACGTGCACATGAATACTCTGACTCGCCATCCATCTTCGTATCTGATATTACATTTCACTGCGACCGCGCAGCGCGCCATCGATGCAGCTGCGATGAGGCTCTGGCAGTGCTTAAATCAGGCGGTTCGCGAGAATTATTAAATACGAGTTTCCGCGGATCGTTGAAACACCCATGAGTTAGGATGCATTCCGAGCCATTTGCTCGCAACGCATCGATAGAGAATCTCTCTTTGCGTCCATTACGTTGCGTAAACGCCGTGGTAAAATTACCGAGTTCTGTCCGTCGTGCCGTGATAAAATTACCGAGTATTCGTATCGCGGAAGTATACTTCTTGTATTTGCGCACGTGCTACACCTGTACGACACCCGCGGCGTCTTGCCAAGCATAAGGTCGGAATCAGACTACGCATTGAAGATTGAAAGATTGAAATTCGACCAATCAAAACAATAGGAGCTAAAATTGCTTTGTCCTCTCATTGGTCTAATTTCAATCTCAATTTTCAATGCACAGTCTAATTCCGGCCTGACTTAAAATGCGATTCGCACGAAGAACGCGGTGAAGATCTATAGTGAGACACGTATAAAAATTCGCTAAATCGAATTCTTCCATTACGTCGTGGTTTGTACTTCGCATTTTCGTGCCAATTAAGGCTTTAGATATTAACAAAAGTAGCGCAAACAACCGCTATCTTTGACCTAATCTAGGTTCTTTCCATCAACGTACAGTGGATGGAGTATGTAGCGAAATTTCTTTGATTTTTTATCTTGACAGTTCTGGAACATTGTTAGACACTAAAAAAAGCGATGTCAATCCAATCTCATGAATTAAACAACATTTTATTATTTTTAATTTCTATGTGTGTCAAAATATAAATCGATCCATTTCTATAGTTAGTTTCAACATAAACATTTATAACGTATCTTTTAACGTATCTTTTAACGTATGCATTTCGTAAATAATAAACTAAATTTAAGTTAAATTTAATACATTTTCTTAAATTAAATTTGTTTATATTGTTTTAGATAAATTAACGACATATTGAATAACAGCAGTGGTGACCTATATATAGAAATAATTAAAAATAACTCAAATTGAGTATATAATTTGACATTATGAATTTAACAATAAAGAAGAGAAATAAATGGACATAGAACTCTACTATTGTCCTGTACAGCGAATTTGGTTTAAGTAGAAGGGAAACAATAGTGTACTCTTTCAAGTGAATAACTGTATTATGACTTATCCTACTCTCTAAATCTGAATCAGTGGATAATCACTGATATCAGTGCCACTATTTACTAATCACCCAGTGACGTATTTGGCACTGGATAATCAGTGAAGTTCAATTAAAAAAAAGAAGGTTTGAGCATTATATATCCTAAAATATTGATATTTATATGTTAATTTCAATTTTCTATGATATTCATTGAATTTATGCATTAAAATAAGATTAATTATATCACATAATAAAGATTAGCTAGGTTAGGAATTTCACATTTCACTCACTGATTACCAATGGCATACTTGGCATACTGATATCAGTGATTATCCACTGGATCAGATTTAGAGAGTATACGTGTTAACGTTGCACAAAGCGGTTGTTAAATTAAATATAATATAAAATTAATAAATATAGTTTTATATATTTAATGTAAAAATAACTCTTAACACAGATGTGTGTGTATCAACTTATGCGTAAGTAAAATTTACCAACAATAAGTATCTCATAGCCCTTGATTACATGACTAGTAGTAACGACCAAGATAGTTTTAATTCTGTACTCCGTCCAATGCTATACGTCGATGGTTCTTTTTTTTCTGTTCTTCGTAGAAATTCTCAAGTGAGAGATTGGACACCGAAATATCCTCGATATGGCGAATTAACTGCTTAAGTTATAATAAGATAGATATCCATCTCTCGTTTTACTTTAATTAAGCATCGTCCAGAAATATGACAGATCAAATGAACCAATCACAAATTATATAAACGGTCTCATCTCTAATTTCTTGTTGGATCTAAGTGTAGAAACTTAAAACTAATTATATTAAAGAATCACTGACCGCTTATTGGATGATAGATCAATTCTAAAATGGCGGTCGAAAGGAGTCAGTATATATAAGCCAGTTGTCGACATTAATAAATAAAAGGATTGTGCTACTCTTGTTCTAGTGTAAATAGCTCGACAGTGTCGCAATGTTGCATCGCATTATTTATTCTCACTGCAACTTTTTACATCTCATTGCGAAGTGTCGATAATTCGTGAAACCGACGAAGCGAAATCGAGGGCAGGCGGAAACGACTCGCGAGTTCCTAATTTAGAATCTGATTAAATCTCGACATTGCGTTGTTACTATTCCGTTGTACCAATTCACCGCCATTAACTATATCTCATCGTTCCATGATGCGTTGCGAGCCTTTACGTTGTTGCGTTACACCGCGTAACGAGCCTATACCTTCGTGCGTGCGGCGCTCGGTTCGGGTCAAACTTCATGCATAGCGGCTCCATAGAATATCATAGTGAATGCATAGCGCCGCCCGTATATGGTAGCGAGAACGCGCCCGCATTTTGCCGCTATCGACGCATTCATCGAACCGTCGTGCACGGCTCTCTGCCACGGGTAAATGCTTATCGGGCCGGCCTGCAGCGCTCGATGATAATTAAAATAGACAAGACTCGCAGTAGCGTATACGTAAATATCTCAGCCGTCCATCAACAGCCGTCGTCATTGCCAGTGATTCCTTTATGCGATATTCCGTATTTAATAATATTCATTATGCCCTTCGTTACCCCGAAGTGCTGCTTACGGTGACATAAGCAATAGCCAATTATTATCACGTGCGAGAATTGATGAACGAAGAGTACGAAATCTGTCTTGTCTTTCAACTTAACATGGTGTACAATTTTTCTCGGGTAAGATATACGAGCTTCTAGCGAGCGTTGCCGTAGGGACGTAGGATATAAAAACGAGTCTCTTCGGCTTACGGCTTAATTTTTGAAAATTGCAACATTCCGCCTTGCCTTGGTGCACCTGCGCCGAAGTGGAGCGTTGATTATTTGAGTAGCAGGAAGTGTATGTGTGTGTGTGTGTGTAGATAATACACCGAGCTTTTAAATAAGCTTTTGGAGGAGAAGATGCTAAAAATTGACTGAGTAAATCCGACACTTATTTAGGAGATGCATCATCTACAGTTTAGAGCAGTACTGAAGAGTACACCTGTTTGCAATAACAACTTCGACAATAATAACGCGGAATGTTACATGATGTTTCGAAACGCTGCGGATTTAATTTCTAATGCGGGTTAATGGCCGATTAACATACAGCCGTTCACTTTCCGCCTTAATGAGTACGATATATGTGTAATGTACAGTACAATGTGTCGTTTCCGAGAATGTCCGAGTATTCTGGTCGGCATTGATCTCGACTCCGTTTCATCGTAAAATATACATGTGTTTGTACGCGATATATCTAATGGCTTTGAATTTTACACAAAGTATGGAAGTATTGCAAAGTTATCATTATATTTCTATTAGAGATCAGTCGAAGCAAAATATTAGTTCAACGAAGGTATCGAAGTTATGATAAAACTCGAGATCTTATCGAATTTTACATAAATAAAGGTCGATTATGAAGCAGTAAAAACTGAATGGACTTTATCTGAGATCGAATGTATTTTTTAATCGGTTATGAATGATATTTATTCATCGTCGATTTCTACATATTAAAAAAACATTTTATATTTGTGTTAAAACTTATTTTTGAAAATTTTTGCGTTAAATGTTTAACATATCCATGTGTTTAATTTAATGTAATGCAATATTGTTATTTGAATATTTTGTATTAAATTGATATACAACATTTAGTATTTAAATAACACAATTTATAAGTAAATAGATAATATAAAAGTAATAAGTGAATAAATACAAAATAATATATTTAAAAAATATATATATATTTTTAAAAATATTCTAAGATCAATGTAATAAACGTAAATTCTAAAATAAATGAACAAAATGTGTGGATAAAATATTAATCTAACATTAATGTTAATTTTACTGAAGAAATATGCTTACACAATTTATTTCGAAATTGTGTCAATATATCGTATATGTATATTTTATGTTAATTTTTTCATAATACATTTACATTACTTTCTAATATATTCGTCTTGTGTTAAACACAAAAATTTGACTGGATTGTTGGGAAATATGTTAAATTTGAAATTTTCCAACTGTATAAGATATTTAACTCATCGCGGTCCAAATTATTTATTGCAAATGAGCAAAGATTAGATCTTATGTTCCCAATAATTCTTACCTATAGTTGCGATATAATTGGCTGGTTTTATCAAATAAAATAGGAATCAAACAATTATTATTCAGAGGAATTTATGGAGATTCCAAAAATATAATTTGCCGATTATAATAGCATATTTACAGATTTGAATGCTTAAAGAATTATGCGATATGCTATCGTAACGCGAATCTAACTCGGTATATAAAATCAAAAAGTTAACAGTCTGAAAATCACGTTAAAGTCTTATCGAGTCCGAAATATCGACTTCTAATATTTTAGTGAAATACTCGGCATTTCGGTGAACTATTTGACACCAGGATAGGTTGATCACTTTGAAATGGACTGTACAATGAAGAGACGCGCCGCGGCTTCCCTACGATTTGTGGAATCCCATGATCGAACGTGAATCGCACTAGATGGACGCTCGTGAGAGTAACGTAACGGGCAACGGCGAGCCGACTTTGCGTCTCCGCCAAATGGCCGACGGACGACCAATGCCCGCGGAATTTTATTAACGGCTGTAACGCGCCGACGGCCCGATATTTGATGGTTACCTCGGCATCGATGTCGGGCGCGCGCTAATTAAAACTGACACACCATGTCCCATGACGCATATCCGTGCTGAGAAGTGACGATGCTACGGGTCCGCATGCATTTTGCGTTGACTTCATCTTGCATTGTCTCCCTTTCACTTCGTCCTCATTCGAGATCCTCATCAGAGTGTATTGTGCTTTAATCGACTAAACTTCCCTCTGATAAAATCTGCAAAAATATCAAGGATGCTGAAATCACTTATACTTTAATCTTATTCATTGATGGCTGAATATAATTTGGGGCTAATTTCTGATTGGTTGCACATTTTTAATAGCGACGTTATATTGGTTTATAAAATTTAGAGCAAATTTCTGCGCAAAATTCTGCGGGAACGAAATACTAGGTATTCTCACATGATTTTGCTGAAATATTAAAAAATGTAAAATTAAACGATACTTGTATCTATGGTTGTAATTATGAAAATATTAGTGTGGATTTTTTTTAACGCTAATATTTTTTAGAGTAAATATTTTTGGCAACATTTGCTTATTATTCTTGCGTTTTTTACGTAATTATTTTATACATAATTATTTTGATAGTTTAACAGAATTATGTTCAGAGATTTATGTCTTTTTTATATTCTCCCCGTGGAGTTTATTATTTCTTTGTCACAATTTAATCTCTCTATGCTATATCTAGTGTATAGGGAAATATAAGAACCTAATTTTCGCATCTCAAACATCAGCCGAAAGATTTTTCGAATGACCGGATTTGACGCGTTGTGTGGCAGGTAAAAATATTTATGGCGAATCTGATCCGCCGAACAGCTCCTTATATCCGCTTCGCGTTCGACTGGGCTCGGCGTCTCGAAAATCGTCATCGTCGGAGAGAAACGCCGTTCGTAGTGGAGGGAATATCTCGACTCGACAAGCCGTCCCGATATTTCGATCCTAAAGGCACACAAAGTTCCACTCGAGGGTGATGCGCAAATGACAAATCGTTCGGCAAATAATAAATCGCGGAGGCGGCATTCGGCTTGGGGATCCAGAGGGATCCGACAACAGAGGCGAAGCCGAGGTCGAGGGTCGCGTTCACAGCGTTCACAGCGTTCACAGCGTTCGCGCGTAACGCAGGTCGGCGAAATATTGAATATTCCTCACGCTCTCCGCATTTTTCGTCAACCAGTTAAATCGGGAAGATCTGGGCGGAATATTTCGTCGGAATCTTGATTTTCGCCTGATCTATCGGAATATATCGCGTTGGATGATTCTGGAAGAGCTTTTGATACAAAGGCGTTATTTCGAGATCGCGAAGTCAGCCATGCACAGTAAGCGGAAAAATAAAAGAAAAGCGCTATTCCGAATTCTTATTAAACAAAATAGACGAACTTATTAATTATGATAAATTAACTGTCGGCATTAGAGACGTGGCGAATAAAAAGGTGGAAAAAGCTTTTAAATTGTTGCCAACTAAAATTAGTCTGTAATAAATGTTATTTTCCAGTTTGTATAAATTATTGCATAAGTTATTCTGAAGTTTCATCGAACAAAATAAATAAACTAGTGATTGCAATAAATCAACTGTGATTAGAAAAGTAGCGAATAAAAAAGCAGAAACCCTCGATTCCAAATTGTTACTAATTCAAATTAGCTTGTATTATAATAAATATTATTTTCCAACTTGCGTTTGTATAAACTATATTGCATAAGTTATTTACGATAATTTACAATTTTCACATCTTTCTTTTACAGCCAATTAATATCTCGATGATCGACTCATAGTATGTTATGTGATCCTACATTTGATTCGAGGAGCACATCCTTGATTGCACTTATACAAGGACGAAGTACTTCCCTTATCGATCTCAACTACTCTATCGGTAGTCACTCTCGGAGAACATCAAAATTCGAGAGATATCGGTTTTACCTGCGAGCTCTCTCTCTCTCGGCACGTGTATCAGATTCGCTCGTTCCGAGCGTTTCCTAATTATTCCGCAATTTCTGCAGTTTAGCCGTAGGCAAGCAATGGTGTGGGTTCCTAATTTTCGTCGTTATTATGTTAATTTGGAATCGAATAGTCCAACGGGGTGAAATCGGATTTGCTCGCTTCGGGCTTCGTTGTGCGCGCGAGCGGGCGCCACGTCGTTCAGCGGCACGGTGTAGGATCCTCTAATTTCATTCTAAGGGTCCGGAGATCGCGCAGCCGCTCGCTCGCGTTCGCGCGTACTCTCTGCTAATGCTGGCTTCTCGGGTTTACCGGGATTTAGCGTGTGATATTACGTGGCCCTGATGGACGTGAAATCGGAGGTGACGCCGAGGAGGCGCGTGAAGAGGCGCGCCGACGAGAACCCGTCATTGTTCGTTTCATTAGTCACATGACTCTCGAAGCTCGGATGCGTGGATTCGTATTATCTTGCTCTTTTTTTCCTTTTGTCCTTCTTTTTCTTCGCGCAGACAAAGGTAGGTATTTCCGTGAATAGAAATAATCTGAAAACAACACATGCTTGAATGAATTTACTTTTCCTTGTTTACATTAGTTTAATCCTTCGATGCCACTCTCGATATAGCATACCTAGTTAAAAAAAATTTTTTTTTTTTCGAAACTTCTATTTTATTACTTATAACTTTTTTTTTTAGTAATAAAATTACATACATTTGCTTGATACGGTTGTATTGGTATCTCAACGTCTGGTGTTTTGATTGGGAAACAATATGTTTATTTTTATGAAAGTTTTAAATAAGCAATTAAAGTTAGGTTGGAAATGCCATACACAGATTATTGTATCCATGACAAAATGGTATAGTGTGTGGCATTGAAAGATTAATAATTATAAAAAGCTGGGTATAATCTTTGCAAATTCAGAAAAAAATTCTCTATAAAGAATCATACGAATTCTATTTTAATGATTTTATTTCAATTATAGAATTTTGTTTTTGTGCAAAATTGCTACAACTTCTTTAAAAGTTCAACTTTTTTATCTTCATGTACAAATCTCAAATTAAATTTAAAAAATATATAATATATAGATCTAAAGAATATAAATTACAACAATATGAATGCTTGTAAGAATTTATTCTAAGTATTTATGTATTTTATAAATATTTATTAGATTATTAGAATATATTATTGTTAAGTGCATTAAAAGACAATAATCTAAATGCTTCCACTCACAATTTTGATTATCTTTAGTAAATCTATAAATATTCATCTAAACTAAAATCACATATTGTCGCATATTATCGTATTATAACAATATGTAACATTATAATCATGCGGTGATAAAATCGAATTATTCGGTTATGATAAATGGATTCCCCGTATATAACTAGTATCAGAATTTCATCAAAATTGTAGGTCGAAATGTTTAGATTATTATATTTTAATGCGTATTTAATGCGTATTTATTAATGCGTATATAAAACCCCAATACCCAAGTGTATACGTTCTTACAGGTATTTACATTGTTGTATCTCAAATTAAAGTTCCGTCAATACGAAGTCTATTAAAGATTCAATAAAAGATGCGTCCTTATCATCTATCCGCAAGTCCAAAGTTCAATTGCTGCAATTCGAGAATTTGATGCCGCACATAGAGGCAACCTAAATTCCATCGAGTTTTGCCTCAAGTGTCCGTAATGGAGAGATAGCGCGCGATTCCTGAGGCATAGCCTGTACACCCTTTACTCCCTTCCGTCAGGCGGACCGCGCCATTGTATGTTGCCCGGGCGCGTACCCTTCGACCGGAAACCCTCCGTTGGGATTAACGGCTGGGAATGGACAGTTGGGCCGCGAACGAAAAGCCTGCGGGGATGACGAAAGGTCCGCACAGAGAACCCTCTCGATAGCACGCGACCTCTCGCCGCTCGTTCGTTTCAATTTCGATCACGCGATCGTCCATGTATGTAGAAGAAAGAGGAAAGTTAGATCTGAAAAGAGCGCGCGCGCGCGCGAGAGAGAGAGAGAGAGAGAGAGAGATGCTCTCGTTCGCGCAAGATTAACTCCGCTCTCATCGCGTCGGAAAGTCAGTAGGATGTACAAGTAACGAGTGACACGCAGAATAGGCCAGTTCTTTTCTGCGTGTCCGATCGATCAACCTCCTCCCTTTCGCGAAATAACGAAACGCCATTATTCTGCGAATGGAAATTATATGAGGTTCGAACGCTGCGACCGTAAAACGGACATTGGCCGTAAATTGGATATTCGATATCATTTCCGGTAACAGCATCGTGATTGTGTGACGCGTGCTTCGGCATTGCTTCTACTTCCATGATCAACTTCCGTGAAAAATGCGGATTAACATGAATGACATTTAATCCTTTTTTCCCCCCCTTTTTAAAAATAGAAGAATCTCGAACGTAACACGAACGATGTATTTCGCGACATCCGATCTCACGCATCGATTAATGTGTTTATTACAGAATATTGAAACAAAAAGTAAAAAAAATTATGATACATTACTATATTGGATACAGGAATACGTGCTGAATAAAAAAAAGGGTTTTAAAAATAGACTGTCATCCGCAATGGTTCTTTCGAATTGAACATTATCGAATAATGAAATAATAATATCTCTTTTTGAAATTAACAATTTTTTTTATTATTTAAATGGCTGTACCAGACTATCTGTTACAAAGCCAATATAAAACAAAAGTTAATATTTCTGTTTAATTTAAATTCAAAACAAATGTAACCTATTTTAATATTTTAATATTTGTGTAGCTATCTAAAACATTAGTGTAATATCGTATGTAGGTTATTCTATTCCACAGTTTATTTTATTCAATATCGAATTTGCGCACTGTTCGATATCTTTCAAAATATACAGATATGTAATTTTACCTGAGAAATTATTAAGGATTCTCTGTCGAAATTATCTTTTGTCGCACCAAATATATACATACATATTGTGTATAAATCTAAATCTAAATATAATTTCAGTTAATGAGTATGCTCTAAATTTTGTGCGTCTTGCGCGTCTATTCAAAGTTTATCGATATTGCTAAATGTCTCATAAAAAATAATATAGTTTGAGAAAGTCCAAGTTATTCTGGGTTATCGTGATGTAGCAATCTCGCAGTCGATTGAATTTGGGGTTAATTGTCTTTTTGCTAATTAATGACTTACATTAATGATTATGTTACAAATCACACTTTCTGGTCATACAAAAATGAAAAATCATTTATTAAACCATTGACAAATTGTTTAATAAATGTTGACATCACGACGATATACTGTGAAATATTTAAATCTCTCTGGTATCGAGTATATTTCGATATGTTGCGTGTAAAAAGAGGATGAAGGGATGGCTGTAAATCACACGATACCGCCCGCTCTTTGCTTTGTAAAACCGTATGGACATTCATTTTGAAGTACTTGCATCATTTGCTGTAAATTGAATCCTCTCTCGTTGAAAAGTAGTTCTTTCCTCTGTGATGGTACGCTCGAAAAATGTAGTATTGAGTATTAAATATTATAACGATCTGCTATTGACTGTACATTTCGACGACCAATCGAAGCAATTTTCGATGAATAAATCCTAATGGCTGCGTTTATCAGCTACGTTTGAATCTGCGCGAATATAAACGCGAGGCACAGTCATCTCGTTAGAAATGTAGCGAATGAAACGAAGCGCCGCGCCGCGCGCCGTATTCCGACGGATTATAATAAAAAAAGAAGAAAAAAGAAAAACGTTGACTGAAAGCGTCGGCGACGAGCAGTTTAGCGAGAGTTAACTCACCCTGGTCGAGCGTGACGCGAAGTGCGGCAACCTAATTATACGTCGTGCCGCCCCGTCCGTCCACGGCCGTATTAAAAACAAGGAGCGATCAGTATGCAAACGAGAGAGGCAGTCTCGTTACGTACCGAGGGAAAACTGTCCAGCATCGACTCCGTCGATCCAACGTGCCTAGGAGACACTCGGCTGACTTGCTGCGTGCACGCGTGACGCAAGCCGACGACACGGGAACGCAGCCACTGGACCGCGCCGGGATAAACGATTAAAATGCTAATTCTCCGCGCGCGACACGTACGCGTACGCGCGAGCGCATTCTCACGTAGAAATTCTGCTTATATTCCAATCGAAATTATATTACGTTATAATGTTTCGCAGACGTTATACTGCAGTACAGAAGTTCGCCACACGGATTACAGATGCAGTGAGAAAATTTGTATCAACAAATTACTACCCTATCTCTTGCGTACATTCATACTAAGGCATGAACTTAGTCATTAACATGGAATTTTTTCTTAGTGTTTACCCTGAAAATATGATAGTTATGGGACAACATTGTATATTTCTAAGAATTTTAATGTAAATCTCCCTCATTCATTAATAAAACTACAATAAAGTATAAAATAAATTTATTAATTTTACTGAAGTGCATGGTAAAAATCTTTCAAATATTACATTGTACCATAATTACTATATTTTCGGAGTAAATTTTAAAATAAAATTCTCTCCGTGTAATGGATACACATATGGTTATATGTTTATACAGTTAAAAAAAAAATTATACTGTAGGGATAGTTCCTTTTATAATCCAATTAGACCTAAAATAACAAAAAAAATTGCTACAGTCAAATCTATTCATTTTTTTAATTGTTGTATCTATGAAGACTTTTGATTAACATGTTATAAACAACACACTACAACAATTTCAGTGAGATCACATTTTCATAAGATTAGTGCGGAGTTCTTTAACATATTTCATGTTTCAAACAGTCCATCCAAATTTTTCTATTAATTAACACAAGATGAATATGTTAGAAATGTAACACAAATATTATATGTAAAAATCCCGAATTAGGTATTATTTTTTGCAATAATAGCTTTTTAAATCAATGACCAAATTTAAAATTTGTGAGATTATTATTATTCCAGTTTGATTGTGTTGCAAGTTCAAAAGTAATCGGCGCGCAGTCACATCTAAAGTGAATGTATTTAAAATAAATTACATATAGAATTATTATTCCAACATTTAACTTTTAATCGTAGTTGGCGCTTCTTGTTTAATTGATTTATTGAATTTATTCACATGTTTTTCTTATTACAATACTTTCCAAGGCTCTTCACGCACATAGTTTACTGATAAATTTAATTTTGCAGAAAGCAAATCCGTCATTTTCAGATATAGGGCCGGTTGTTCCATCTTTTGGTAAATTTTACCTGTGAGGTAAATCTGGTAATCCGTGCATGCGATTGGATAATTTTGCTACTTATCCAACAGGTAAAATTTACGAAAAGGTGGAACAACCGGCCCATAATGATATAAAACTCCAAAAGATACTCGTAATGTTTAAGAGCCATCACTTCAGAATATCGTCTTTGTCTCGCATAATGTCACCAGAAAATAACCGGATATCTAAAAACAACTTATCTTGATGACATTTGCTATTTTTATGGCAAATCCAATATATTCCTGGCGGCTTTGTCGCCGACGGTCGGGTTGAAAAATTCATAAGACCCGATCGACCGCGCCGAGTGTTGTCGCCCAACTCTCGTCAGTGCGTCGCCTCGTTTCGCGTGCAGCATTGTGCGCGGAACAATGCACGGCCCCGGCGATTATGTGCCGCTTTGTGTCCGATAGATTCTTACGCTCTTACATATTTCATGTCGAGCTCTGCTCTTTTCCCCGCGTCGTGCCATTAAAAGTTTCTACGACTGCCAAGCGGTTCGTTTCGCGGTTTCTATATTCTTCCTCGCATTCGCCTCGCATCGTCAGAGTTAATCGCCTCTATCTTCGCGAGCTTGAAAATTTCTCTCTCTCTCTCTCTCTCTCTCTCTCGATCTTATACCCACGGAAAATCACTGTAGCGACCTGGTAAACTTCGATAATTGCACCCTTGGATTATTGTATATCCGACGTACATCTTTTTCTCTTTCTTGTTTATACACGGCGTCGACTTGTAATTACTAACTTCTATCATCAAAATGCCTTGTCTCGTCGCGGTGCGAAATGCTATAAGTTTGCCAAACACGATGAAGATTCTAAAGATACATTTCTATTCGAGATGGCGCGTGATGTCGCAGCGTGCATATTGTCTTTAATAAACTAAAGGAGCTGTAACACAAGAAAGTCTCGCTTCCTGTATTCTATATACAGAATATATAGTACAGAGTTACAGTTTAAGAAACTTGTGAACGTTATTGTACACGAGCTCCGTAATGTATATTAAATGTAGACGTATCAAATTTCTCAAAAGAGAATTGTTTTGTAACATATACCGCGTCGTTTCGTGTTAGACGCCAGAAAGGATTTTTCTTTTAACCTAGAAATAGTCGTGGATATAAACAAGAATTTTTAAAACACGTAAAATACGTTACTGTGCGTTTTAAAAGCCGCTTAAGCCGCTTCGAGGTATTCGCGCAAATACTCGCCGTTCGATCGCGACCATAAATTCGAGCCAGCTCGGCGGAACTAACGACAGGATAACGAATAATAATCGTCCTCACCGCTATTGAAAGTTGTTGCACCATTCGTTGAAAATTGAAGCCTAAGCTTCAATTAATATCGTTTTAAATTGGCGAAAATATACCATCAAGTATTTGACTCAAAAGCATTCACCGACGCGACGTAGGGATTTTATCGATTATTTCCGGGATTTTTCGATAAAGTCAAAAATAAGTTTCTGTCAACATGAATATTATTTTATTATATAAAATAAGGAATTAAAAAAGATACCAATAATTGATTAGACTTTTATGTATACATTTCTTAATCCATTATTCTTTGATCAGCGTAATTTTGAATTAGCTTTTGCTTTTTGTGCAGAAAGAGAGCCAGAAAGAATGAAATTATTTCAAATGTAATTATCGTTGAACGCACTTTGGAATTTTTCTGCCCGAGGTATATTAAGGCCCATTCGCCGTTCTTGTAGGCACATCTCTGGAATTTCAACGTCAAATGAAACGATAACATTGTTTTATAATAATTTGTTGGAATTAAGAGTAACGAAATAGAGAAAGAGAACAGCAGCCGCAGGCATTGCCATGTGACGACGATAATAAATGAAATTATTAAAGAGAAGATCTTTCTCTTCTTTATATTCTTTTTTGTTCCCGACATTTTTTTGTGGATAAAGATAAGATGATATTATGTAAATAAGCGAACTTTGACGAAATTGAAGAACAAGTACTACAATTCTTGTTGTTCATAAATTGAAAAATGATGAGCACGAGGAAATGCAAATCTTTCCAAAGACTTAAAGATTGGACATCGTCCTAAATAGCAGACCAAACGCTTAAGATAGAATGAAATAGATCTCCATGTGTATCTGTTTTATTCTAACTTAAGCACTGTCCTAAATATAGCGGACCAATCAAAAGTTGTCTCTAAATGATTTACAAATCTCTTATTTGAGAATCTCTAACTCATGTACATTGATATCATTCAGAATTGAGTTATTTATGAGAGAATTTGATATTAATAAATCATCATTCTGTTCTCTCTCTCGGCATTTATATTATGTAAGTTCAAAAGTACAAATGAAGCAGCAAAATTAAATAGCAAGTAATATCAGTCGCGTTTCTCATCACTCAAACTTCTCTGTCGAATGTAGCAGTCAATGAAATGAAGTATTCAACAGCAATTCGGTAATGCTGCACTCTTGCTCTCTCTCTCAATTTTCTTGTAGTTTTCCATTCTTTGTGATATACGCGATTACTCGATATTAGTAGCTATGTGTGTGTTTAGTTCTGACCTGATACATCTATCGCGTAAAAGTTCAGTTTGAAGAATGCCTTAAGAGACATTTTTGTATAAATTAATAGTTTGGTATGAAGTCTGTATTCTTTGCAACACTAAATTTTGCTTTATGCGCAGCCATGCATATTTTCATACAAAATTTACCGAAAAGGGAGCTCAGTCCGGTTAATTCGTTTGTAGCGAAGCGTGCGCGTTGGCTATTCCGTTTCTTTAGTTAATTTCAACTCTGGCTCCCCCGTTCTTTTGCAAGAACAATATATTATCCGCTCTTGACCCCTCTCATCGTTCTAATTAGCCGTTGTATAATAAGGCTGTACGTGTGGAGAGTATTAGAGGATGGGCGTGTCACGGAAAACGGTCGGCTTTTGATATTTAATCACGTTTAACACAAGCATACCGGATCGCTTTTAATTCTGTTTGTTTCGCGGCGGAAAGGTGAATTTCCCGGACGGCTTGTCCCCACAGGGATCGTGCAAAAGGATCATGGGATTACAGTATTGCTAACGGATCTATCTTGTTAATCTCTCTACCGTTCCTTTGTCTGGTCTTCTGATTCTTGCTAAGCCTCATCTCTGTTATTATACATTTGACATTTTGGTCCGTTTTTGTTTATACATATATCTATGCTTAAAGTATCAAACACATTTGCTCCTGAGCATCTATTATGAAATTATTCGGAATTATTCCGATCGAAATTATTCCCTTTTCTCTAGAATTTGCTAAATTTGTAAAGTCTAGTTGATTGAAATCAACGGGAAAACAAGATGTTTTCATTTATTTGTACCTTCCAGGCTTAATTGGCCAAGATTTAAGTTAAACTTCTACTTCTATTTTCCAGTTTAATTGAAGACGAACAAAACTGTTACCGGTATATTCCGCGATATATTTCATTCTATTTTACCGTACTTTTCTGTAGAAAGGATAGCATTAATGTATTCAGTAGGCAATCTAAAGTTTTAATTAAGCGCGGTTTAAAAGGCACGCTGGTCGCGTATGTGCGCGTCGAAATTAACTAAATTTCACGTGTTTTCCCACGGTAACTGAGTGATCAAGTTCGGTGAAAAAATTAAATGTATTCTCTGCATAATATGACTCTAGACTCTACGTGGGTGTCTACGAGTCATGAAATATTGGTGCTGCGCATATTTTTCTTCATCTTCTATGAACTGCCGTAACTACTAACCTCTTCGTAAACAAATTTCTTGTTACTATCCGCAAGAGTGATGCATTATCCCATATATATATACATATATATCTCACGAGAATGAGAAAGAGAGGACGAATATTTTTAATATTTTTTAAAACAACTGATAATACAGATAAGCATAATCTACTTATTTTTTAAGGAAAATGGTTTCAAGATTTAGAAATTAAATTTTATTAAATAATCTTGAATATTATTTTGCTTTTTATTTTATCCCTTTTCTTTATTTTTCTCAGCAACAAATACGATACTTTCTTGGTATTCTTCTCAAAATTATCACAAGGATAAATTCTGATTTCATATAACGTCAGTGAGTTAATTAGAATGTTAATGACGTTTTCAACAAATCCTTAATGTAAGCGCCACGATTTTGGTCGCTATAATAATAATTGTATTTACTTGACGTAATTTACTTGATGTAATCCAGTTGGTGCGATACTGGTCAGTATTTACTATCACCGCACGCGTCCATGCGTTCTCGTTCTCGACCAATCAGAACTTAATGGGATTGTAAACATTTGCGTATGAAGATCAAATAGAATATCTCGTCGGTGTCATCGTACCACCACATCATAGACTTGCGTCACTAATTACGTTTACCGAACCTCGAGTTAGCCACGCTATTTAGTACAAGTTCTTCATGTATTTAATACCGCTACGTTTTTCTAAACCAACCGGGGACATTTAATACCACGCTGAAATAAGTAGCGCCCTGGGTATACGTACGCCGATCGCAGCAGGTCGAGATAATTTATTTAAGACTCGCATATATAGGACGGACGCATTTATAGGACGGACATGCGCTAATCGCGCGGAGATACAGAGGGGAAATGGTAGGATGTTCGCCGTCGTCGCCGAGTTCATCCGGGAAGCCTTCAAGATCCTGGCGATTACTCCGACCGGGTTTTTGAAATTAGCTCCGCCACCTCGGTGCCCGAAGTAATCCCCCATTTATTCCCTCGTTCGGCCCACCTTTTTTCCACCCTCGTCCCATCTGCCTCCCTCTCTCGCTCTTTTCCCCCGCGCTTCACCCTTGCATCCCTTTGGCCAGCTGTAATACTTTTTAATAATGAAAATCCAGTCTGGACGCCACCGCCGCCGTGCCCTGTAAAGACGAGAAGGAGGTGAACGAGAGAGGCACCCGCTCGGGCACGAGCTCGGGAACTTTTTAATGAGCGAAAATGTAGCCGATATACGGCCAACGGCTCTCGGGAAATGGGATGAACAGCTCGTAAAAAACACCATCGGGTTCTCTCCTACTCCCGCCCGAAAAAAAGGGGAGAGGGACTGGGGAAAGAGAGAGAGAGAGAGGAGGGGGAGGGAAAAGTTAATATTGAACTTCGGTCTATCGCTCTCTCTGAGAGAGGTGAAATTCTAACGGTGGTATTAAACTTTTAACCCCGATGGATGCGCGCGCGCGTGGCAGCCAACGGCGCCGCGCCGCCTCGGTGGCTGCGGCGGTGGTTTTGCCGATTTTTATCAGTTCTCATCCAGTAAATAAAGTCCACGCTTTCGCGCCCCCCACGAGCACCTTTCTGCACCTGTTTTTTTTACGATTACTCCGCGATATCACTGTAGGACGTAAAATTGCAAGATTTTCGCTTGTAAGCATCTTCCATGCTTACGTAAGAGCATCGCGACGAATCGTCACCGATTTATCGTCTACTTGCGGTAATTTAGATTCTTTTTTCGATTAATTTTTGAGACGGTTAATGTTCATTTCTATTCAGTATTAGTTTGATCTCGGGTTAATTCGTTTCTTTTTTTTTGTACACGAATCTTTTTCTAGTTTTACTCAGAAAGAATGATTTTGCCGAAGTACACAAAAATTTAGTTAGATACAGATTTGAATATAATTTTGTTGGACCCCCTCAAAATAATACGCTCAAACTGATTGCTAGAATATTAAAACTTTTTGCAGCATCGTTCATCATCATGCTTGAATTTCCCACGTAATTATTTTGATCTAAGAAAATTATTTTTAAATTTGTATCTAGCTAAATTTTTAAATATTTCGGCAAAATTGTTCTTAATTCCGTGTAAGAATTAGAAAAGATAAAGAATAAGTTAAACCGAAATTATTGATGAAATGAGAAATGGAATATATATATATTTGTGTATACATATACACGTATATATAATATAGGTTATATATAATACATGTGTATAAATTGTACCGTGGTTTACAGCAGAGCCTCAAAATTTAGACTAGAGCAGCGACCATGCGCTTTATCGTTTATAATTTTATGAAATAATTGAAACGAAATAATAATCATTTTGTTATGTTTCGTGTTTTCGACGAATCGCCATTCGATCCCAAAATTGCGAACTGCGAAACACCGAGGCAAAAGAGGAACCGCAACGCACGCTATTTGATGTTGTTTAACAATCAGTTTGCCCAAATATACTAGAGATTGACTAAGGCGGAGTTTGCTGCTTAAATATAATTAATATTTGTCAATAATAACATAGTGTACACGTACATTTGATCAATATTATTTGTGTGACAAACGTTTGATACGTCTTGAGATCTATGCAAATTCATGATAGCACTAAGTACTTTTCTTACAAGATGCCGTTTTTGCATGTAATTTTTAAATATTTCTATATTTTTTCTTTCTTTACTTTCTTGTATGCTTTGTGTTTTCTGTAAAATAGCAAATGGCACATAAATTTACATTTTCTTTTTAAATAAACTAAGTATCCTATAATAATTTTAGTTATTTAGAAAGATGTTCATTTGGGATCATTAGAGCGGATTGAAACGTGTCTTCGAAGTTATTATATAACTTAAGCTGGCATACTTATAGAACTCAAGAGAGCCATAATTGAAATCCATTCTCGCAGATAAAATCGACGCAAAAAATCGCCAAGCTTTCCATTTGTGATTGTACATTTGGGAATGGCGTTTACTGGCGGAGAACGTGTAAAATGAATACGCGAAGATTATGTTTGGTAATGTAATGTAAAGTTTGTTAAGCGAAACGTGATGTGTGTTGCGTGATTCATATTTTTACCCGTTGCATTTGCATAGCAGCGCGCAATTATATTAACGTGGAACTACAAGTCCATTTAATAAAATGAACAAACGCGGGACTTTTTTTGTGCGGCGATATTAAATTAAATATAGGAAGACGAGCGAGATATTACGTTTCATTCATTCTCTGTGCTCTCTCTGTGCAATTAGATTCCGTTAATTATATTACGAAAACTTTTATTTTATTCTATATTATTGTCGCGTCGATTAATCAAAGTGCGAACGCAATACCTGTAATTAATATTGAAAAAGACAATAACAAGCATACTGCAAATATAACAGCTTATATATAAAGTACAAGATATTTTACACATTAATACACATTATTATTACATTGAGTATTAAATTTTTACAGAAATTATAAAATTGTTTATACGAGCGTACAACGCGTAAGGAGAATAACAGCATTACAGCTGAAAATTCTCATTTATCTCGCGCTTCCCTCGCTCTAATTTCATCTTTCACTTCCTCATCTCATTATGACATTTCAACATTCTCGTCATACTTTGGCTATCAGTCAAACTGCTTCTTGTGGGCCACCTACCATTTTAAGGAAACCCCTTCTAGGCACTTATCTAAAACTATGTCAATTAAGTCGAGAAACTGGGATCAATTATCGCGAGCTGCGGAGCTACCGAAACGTTTTTCCATTAATCCTGGCGGCTCCGACAAGTGCGAGTACATCGGTCGCGTTGTAGCTGTGCGCGCCTCATTTGCATCACCGACGGAAAAGTTTCTCGTTCGACTCATTAGCGTCGTAAATGCATGTCGGAGCCAGCCCCGTAAACCAAATGAGAATGGCCGGGCAATCTACTTCGCAACTCGAAGTTGACAAATCGAATTTCACGCTTTCGATCAGAATTATTCGTTTCGTGGACATCTTCCGTTTTGTTATTCTGACGACTTTACTTTTATATAAATGTTAAATCGCGTTTCACTAAAAAAGATTTTCTTACATCTTGTGGACATATTGCAGGAATAATTATACTGAAAATTCATGATTTCAGATTAAAATTATAGTTTCGTTGAATATATTAAATATTGAGTTGCAGAGAAAAATTATTTTAAGCGGTGGTATTTTTAACGAACGATATAATAATTATTAATTTTTATGAAATTTAAAGTCGACAGATGTGAACGAAATTGTACTTTATTAATTTTAATATCTCGATACACGTATTTTGTTTAAACACGTTTCGAAAAAAAAGAGATATTATCTGATTATTTCTGATTTATTGTTAAAATTGTTTACATTCTCGATATTACATTATTATACGTTACAGCAGTGTAGTTTTTTATATTATAAGAATTATAAGAACAAAAGCGAAATACGCGCGTGATATATGATATGCCGCGGCATTAATAATCCTGAATTTTATTTCTACTGTGTGTGGGATGGATTTCTATTTTTCTCTTTCTCCCTTCCTCGCCCTCTCTCTTTCTCTTTTTCTTTCTCTTTCTCTTTCTCTTGCGTGTTGCTCGTTTTGGCCGCGTGAAATGGAAATCATTTTACCAGTACGCTTATTGCCGAATGTCGGGGGAGGAGAAAAAAGCGTTCGTTCCAATCAACGTGCATCGGCTGTACAGTTAACCGAAATATCAATCGTTATACGTCGCGGCCGATGCGTTGGTTCCATTAAATGAAAACGAAGTGCAAAACGTGGTTTCGTTCTTGGCTTGAATTATGCTGACCCTAAAAAGTAAAATATCGGAATATGTGAGACTTCCTGGCACCGATCTTTCGTACTGTGATGACGAGTATTTTACAAGGACAGACTTTAGTTTTTAATGGAACGATTTATCGCACTTGTCAGTTAATGATTTTCTTCCGTTATGGGTTTAACATAAATGGACTGAAAATAAAATGCGTTCATAAAACGTATTTAAATCCACACAAAATTAAATTCTCGTTCAACTCGCATAGCGGCTCGGAATCGAGATTTATAAAAGGGATTGGGAGAATAGATTTTTATTCTCTCTAGGGAATATGTTTTCCATTGTATTAATTACTTGGTATGGATTTTACAAAAGGAATTTTGAGCAAAACAATTGAAATCGGCGGTTGATCGCTTTGATTACAGTCGCATATTGTTAATTTGTTAATTTAATTGGCTTGCTAAGAATCTCTGTGAGATTAAACGATTCAAGGTTTCCAAACAGATATAAATTCGCGTTATAAAATGTTTTTCGTTGTATTAATTACTTGTATGATTTTTACAAAAGGAATTTTGAGTCAAATATTGAGATCAGCAGTTGATTGTTTTAATAAAGTTCTGTATATTATTTAAATATTAATAAAAGAGCTATTCGAATTAATTTAACGCAGTTAAGGTAAAATTAGGTAATTTGGACAGGTTAATAGATTTATTGTATAATTCAAATTATACAATAGATTAAAGGTCGCATAGTGTATTCAATCAAACATATGAAATATATATTACTGATGTATGCAATAATCAATGTTTTGCATGTTTGATTGAATTAATACATTATGTGCCCTCAATCTTTTGTACAATTTGAAAGACATTTTGTATTAAAAGTTTCTGTTAAGGATGTTTCGTAGATATTTCAAAATGATAACAAAATTATGAAAAAATTAACTATTTTAAATCACATTTAAAAGTAACAACAAATTTCATGACGGTTTATTATCTGGATTATAAATTATTTTATTAGGTAGCAGTATTTTTTAATTTGTACTGTAATAGAAATGTGTGGAAATGTATTATAAAATATGTATTGCAAAAATCTCAATTTTTTAATGTAAGTACTTTATGTATTTAAGATCATTTATGTAAAGTTACATTGCGATGCATGGACTAGTTGTCCAGCAAATAAACAAAATATTTATTTGTCCTAAATCTTTGTAAATTGCAATGAAACTTTGCATAAGTTATTTTGAATACTTATAAAGTATTTACAAAATAATAAGTTTTTGTTATAATTTTTAAAATTTTAGTCTATAATATTAAAAATAATAGTAAATCAAATAAGTAAAAAAAACTATAAAAATGTGTTGTTCAATATATATGACACAACTTTTATATGTATATAGTTTGTTTAAAATATAAATATTATTAAGACATTTGTAAAAATAACTCCAATACATTCTTATTTTATCCAAATTATCATGCTTTATCTTAATGGTGCGCAAATTTTTCAAATAAAAATGTCTTTCATGTTACAAAACGAACGTTTCGACTATGCTTTGAGTCATCTTTAGCGTAGAATTAAATTAAGCTGTCTCACGTTTTTAAAAATTAGGAAAATCAGAATGAGTCTTCACTGCCAATTTCAAAAGTATAAATGTTATAGAACTAATAAATCAAGAATAAGCTTTAGTAGTCAGTGTTAGAATGCAGTAAAAAAATGGCGTATTTTTAATTTTCAATTTAATTAGCTTTGCTAAAAATCTTTGTAAAATTAATAAGTTCTCAAACAGACTCGTACCATAAACGCATCACTGATTACGGTGGATTAATGCTCGATGATGCAGATGGTGGAGAGTTCGCTTTGCGACGGGATCACGCGAAATGTCATCATAAGTGCAGTTTGTGTACATGCATGTATGCATTAGCCGCTTGACGAAGCATGTAAGCAACCCTGTCAGTTTGGAGGCGCGTAATAACCAAGTAATTGAACTGTCCGAGATATTGGCAACAATAGTTTGGTGCCTGGGTCTCCCTTCGTGCAGGCCCGTCCCTCGGTCCCCTCCCCCACTCCGTTTTGTCTCTGTCTCCGTCCCTATCTATTGACACAATCGCCCACGAGATGGTCCGTCCATCTCGTAACTTCAACGTTCGCAGCTTAAATGGAAATTTCGTGCGTCACGCTTTGGTATTATCTCTTTGCTAATACGTTGCTTGTTGAAATCGCTTTTGACTTGTCGACTTTGTTGCACCTCAGCTTCGGTTACACATGCCGGAAATGGAGACGCGAAAGTATCGTTCACATTCATTCTTTGTTAACTTTGCTAATAACATTGGAGGCGACGGAGCATCCGCTTTTCACTTTCGCGTGCTGAGAAAAATTTCTGGTTGAAAACTTTCTGGATGAACCAGAAGATTCCGATCAAATCGATCAGGAATAGATTCAATCAGAAAATTATGATTCGTTCATTTTTTATCAGAATTTCAATTAATGCAACCAAACTCTTTTTTCAGTAGGTACTACGTTAATCTTGAAATTCGGGGATAGATCGAAGATCACTTCATCGCGATCACTTCGGCGGAGGGATCATAATCTCGCTTCACCAGGTTCTTCCTGGCTGCCGCCGACTCTTCATTCGCTGTTCCGCCAATCGTAGTCCTAGGAGCTTCGAGCTTTCTCGTCGGTCGAGCATCCGCCGGAAGATAGCTATCGGCTCGGGCAATTAGACGGCTCCGTGCGCTTACCATTCGATCAATCCCTAATTACATTTACCTGTAGCTGCTGCATCATCCTACCCTCGCTTATCCGTCCTCTCTCTAGCACGCGCGCACACAACTACCTTTGACCGAGCACACATGCACGCACTTGGTCGATGAGGACGCCGTATGTACGGTATTCTCGAGTACCAATCGCGATGTGGTATCCATTGATGCGCGTGCATGTGCTCCCGAGTGTCTGTGAGAGCCCAGGCAAAACGTCCTACATGTCAATACGACGAGTCCATACGAGTGCACGACATGCGCGAGCTGAAGGAGCGGTAAAGGATCACGCTGGACGATATCAGGATATTTTATCGTGACAATTTTGCGTCGATCGCGTTTTACGTCGTGAAATATTCGCAACAGCCCGTTTCATTTGTTTGGTTTATTTTTTTCAAATTAATCTTGCTAGTCTGTTCAAATATACTATACGATCATATCAATATGATTAAAAGACTTTAAGAAAATTAATATAATACAAATTTTAAATAAAATATTAGTAAGAATATGAATTACACATTACGAATCAAATAGATCCGAACAGACCAGCAAGATTAAGGATTATAGATAAAAATAATGAGCTTTATCGTGCGCATCTATCCGAGTTTTGTCTTTAGGCTTCTTATTATAAATTAGGCTGTACCTGCTACCGCTTTTTCTCATATGTTTATTATATTATCGTTTAAAACAAGTGTGTAGAAACATATGAACTGATACGCAAAAGCAGCTAAACTGTAAAAAAATTGATATTGGAACTTCTGGATTTCTTAGCTCCTTGAAATTGAGTATTTTAACAATGAAATGGAATAGTTACAAATCTTACAAAATCAAGTGAGAAAAGTGGGATCTAATTGCAAAAAAAATTATATCCCTACTGTTATAGGAAGAAAAATGCAATGAAAGTTAAATCCCCAAATCTCTACTATTGCAAATATGGTACAGTTACATCTATCAGTCATATCTAATAAAAATAGTGGACACTTTAGTTTCAAATTAGTTAAAATTCTTTTTCTAGCTGCAAAATCTATCGCGTACGTTCTATTTTAATAAAAATTGTATTAGAAATTGTGTTTCTCACGCCATATTATACATGTTTTGTTAACTAAAACAATGAATTTTTTTAATCAACAAAAATGTTATCAATAGCTTGAGAAAAATTATACAAATTTTTTGCTCTCGCTAAAAGCAATTTCAAATGGAAATAACGACTTTTGCCGATGGGCTACATATTTGATGTATAAATGTATGCGAGTGTCCGCAGTGTATTGAGCTCGCGTTCATGAGCTCGCTAAGCCTAAATGACTGCGCGGATCAATTATTCCTGCAGGATTAGTCTGACTTACGATCAACGGTATACAGGGACGACACGTAATGTTAAACAACCTACATAATAAGTACGTATAGAAAAGAATTTTATTCAAACGAGATTATACGCGATTTATGTACCGCGCAGTGCGGTATCCGCGTTACATAATCGACAATGTTGTGCGTCACCGTAGTCCGAGCCGCTGTTTGTTGACATTGTTTAACATCATTAATTAGCATAATTAATACAACTAATGCAATAACGTACATCGCGTTGTTACATTAGTATTCGATTCCATTTCGATTAGGGGACATCGATGATATATCGTGCAATAAGGGGGACTGGCGCAATCAGTATATTGCGATTTGGCTCTTCACCCGAGATGTTTGCTTACCTATAGCTCTAGTATACACGTAATCGGACTCGAAATAGTCCACTGCCTACTCACGCCACCTCGTGTGCCATTAATGTAATTATCTAAAATTAATGAACTTCATCGATATTATTTACAAATTTGGATCTGTATTATATTACCACCATAACGAAAAGCTCACCGCTTGTCAACCACATTTGTTCTATTAACAAAATTATAGCATATTGTCATTTCCGTAACAAATAACATTAATTTGCAAGACTTTTCAGCATAACAATAATTATTATTAAGGCACTCATTACAAATATTTACCGAAAAGGCATATAATAATAAAAATTCTTTTTATAAAACAAAATATGTTAAAATAAAAATACTTTTCAATAAAACAATATTAACTACATCAGCAAAATATACCAAAAAATTTTTTTTACTTTGGAATTAAATAAAATGATATTTATCTTATTTGATAACTGTCAATAACTTGTTTCTTTTTTGATTATTTATTAATTAATATAAGGGAAATTTTCAGTTGTCTTATAAATTTATTCTATTCGATTGCAATTTTGTTTAATTAAAAAAGATTTAAATCTTAATGTAGCTTGCAAGAATTTTCTTTATTTTGTGTATTTTTCTCGCTTCTGACGTCACAATACAAGATTATTGTATAGTAGCCAGGAGCCTTAAATATGTTTTCTAATTATTTGAAGACGCTAAATTTTAAAGAGTCGATGAAACCGTTGATGAAAAAGGGAATAGGCATTATGGCAACATTGACTAACGGGGGGAGGGTTTCTTTAGCCATAATAGAGCAGAATAAGCCGCATCCTGCGGCCAGAGCTGCGGTTTACTCGTTGTTCGCGTCCTAAGTCGGAATTCTGCTTACATTAAGTTTGTACCGTTGCGATCTGCACGCTAAGGAGAAATCCTCGCGTGTTATCGTGGACCAACAGGCAGCAATTCGCGAAGGGCTGATAATGCGCCGACGGCGTGCCGACTAATTAGAATTCGTCGCCGGCAGTACGCAAGCAAGACGCGAGTAAATTAAACACGCGGGGGCACTATGCGGCGCCTCGAAAAATCGCCTGGGCCATTGCGAGCCGAAAGTTATGCAAACTTCAGCCGCTGCTTACGTAAATAGTACCTAAGGGGAGAAACTTTGCCTTACGTGGTGGACTAAATTCATCTCGAGAGTTTTTTTTTGCTTTCGCAAAAAATAAATTTCAATTGGAATTAATTTAAAGGAATATTAAGAGTGAGAGTCTCTCTCGTTTAATTTTTGTTGGTAAAATTATTATACAGAGAATTTGTTATGTGTATAACATATATGTATATATGTGTGTAATTATTCATTATATTTATAGACGAAACCGCGGTTTGATTGCGCTATGAAAAAGTACTCTCGTTTTTTTTTTAAATCGAGTTTATTTTTAGACGACATGAAACGTTACGCTTATCTCTTCGTTGTTTTCAGTTCCCTCAATCTGGGCTTTCTTTCAGACCAATGGTTGCAGCTACTGATATTCGAAGACGGAGACGGAGCTACCTCTCAATATATTTAGTTTTCAGATATTTTTAGTTTTTAAGTTGTAAATAAAAATTGAATAAATAATGTTGGGACGCATGATTGTGTTTTTGTATCTTTTTTTTCATTGAACCTCTTATGCGCGCAAGTCGACAGAGTTTAAATTGAAGATTTTTCGCGATTTTTATAATATAAATACAGTGAATATTAATAAGAAACTTTAAACTAATTAGTTTTTCTAATCAGTAATTTTTTAGATTTCGACGCGCGGTTTGCAAAATTGGATATGTATATAAATTCACATTAATATTTAAGCACTGAGATCCGCTTCGACCGAAAACAGTAATTTTTTTATTTTGTCAGCGATAATATTTAATCACTGAAATTTACTTGATTCACAGAAATCGTCCTGCCAATTTAGCTTTATATGTTTTATTTCTATCTTTTTACTTTTCTATCACCCATGCCTTCCTCTTTCTTTCTCTGTCTTTCTTTCATACACTCGAACACATTTACCTTCATATTATTGTAATCTTTATTAATAGAATTATATCGAATAACTTGAAATCGCCTACTGTACCCGCTCTCTCTCTGCCATATCTATCTATCTGTCTATCTACCTATCATATTTATGTACACTTTTTCTAACTCTTCTCTTTTCTGTTTTACTTTACAGAGATACTCTTCACAGCGGGCAGAAGGTACGAGCTCTCTCCCGTATGCGCCACGTTTTTAGTTTTCTTCTTTTTTTTACTTCTATCTCTCGTAGAACTCTATATCTATATCACGCCCTTCCTTCTCTTTCATTCTCGTATATTATTCTCTTGCATCTCTACGACTATCGCTGTTTCTCTTTCCTAATTTCTTGGTGGAATTAGTACATCCGAAAAATAATTGAAAAACGTAGTTAAGATATTCATAGAAATAAGGAGTAAAACTTCTACAAATTTAATTACTGACTTTCACATGATGTAAGAAAGAAAACTTTAATCAATATTGATAAATACTTATAGAATTGTAAAAATTATCGTCTTGATAGTAAAACGTTTTTATTTTTATAATGGATTGAAATTTTGAAATGTCGAAATAAATAGCGCGATGTTAAATGTTAAAGAAATATCTTTTTTCGGAAGGAGCGTTTATTTACATAACTGCGAAGAATGGTATCGCGTTTTTTGAAAAATTAAAATAAAAAATTAGATAGTGCCGATGATTGCTTTATCAAAATCGTACGACGTATTTTGACTTCGGTCCTGTCCACTTGTAACGACCAAAGCCTATCGATGTGATGTCCATACTTGCACTTGACAGTCCTTCCACCTATCTTCTTGAAACTTCTGCCATTCACACGTAAGTAAACCATTTTTTTTTTCTTAACTCTGCGAATTTTTAATCAAGTAATCATTTTATTCTATTTATCAAGAAGAAAATGTTTAGAATTGTATACCAAACGCACATTTTGTACTTTTCTATTTTTATTTCACTTTATTTTTTTATACAGAATAAAAAGTTCTCCAAAATAAAATATGCAAAAGTTCTCCAAAAGAAAATATGCAAACAAATGTAAGTAAATATAAAAATATGAAAAACAAAAAATTTTTAATTACAGTTTCCTGTTATCATGTGATGAAATAACCTAATAGATTATTTCATTGCATGATATAAATGATTTTAAGTATATAATCAAACTAAAAACATCTATCCACGTTTGAATAAAATGTTAGAATATTATAAGTCCTTGAGTTTATGATTTTGGAGCTTACAAGAAAAATAAATAGAAAAATATGATTTGAGTGTACGTACGAAGTTAAATATTCTCAGATCGTATCATTTTATTAACTTTTTTTATAAGTTACAAAATCATAAACTCAAGGTTTTAAAATATTTTTATGTTATTTAAATATGAATAGACAGAGGAGAGTTGCTAAATACGTATAACCGATCGCTTAAATCGTACATCATAAAAATGTTTTATATTATTACCTTAATTATGTAATTTTATTCCTGAATCGGTATTTTTATAAAATCTACTAATTGTAAGTTTCCTAAAACGTACCACCATAAGATAAGACTAAAACTAATAATTGATATGAACAAATAATTGCAAAAACATTCAAGTTTTATTTAACATCCTTACGCTTGACCTTTTTTCAATAAATTATTATAAAAGTAGATATTAGTTATATATAATGATTCTTTTTGTTAATCTCATATTTATAATTATTTTTATTCAAAATTCAATGCTTTTAAGGGAGATATGATCTAAAAAATCATAAATACGATTTAGGCAACCGCGATTGTTGGAATCGTATCTTTCACAGCATATTATAAAAAGACTTAAGGGGTAACGCCGCTCTAGAGCTCGAAAAAAAGACGTATTTTTGATAATTTTTTACGGAGATACAATAAAGGAAATGGGAAATCTGTTTATAAGAGTTTATTATACACGTTCTGAAGTAAAAAAATTTTTTAATTAACATTTTTGAACAAATGTTTTAAACAAATGTAACCGCCATTTAAAAAATGTTAATTAAAAAATTTTTTTATTTACTTCAGAACATGTATAATAAACTCCTATAAACAGATTTTCCATTTCCTTTATTGTATCTCCGAAAAAAATTATCAAAAACACGTCTTTTTTCGAACTCTAGAGTGGCGTTACCCCTTAAAATAAATTAATTTGTTATTGATGAAAAGTTAAACCACAAAATAAATGCCTGAAACATCAAGTTACAATTTCTAATACTTATTTTAAAAATTGATACCAAATGAAAAATATAATAAAAAATAACTTAAATGATACACATTTGGCAACATTCCGTTACTTTTTAATTTAATTGTATACTTAAAGTAGTCAAAACCGTATGTGAGTAAATAATATGTGTAAATCGCGTTCAATCGGTAAGACAATTTTATCGGAGTTCGGTTGTCACTTCAGAATATTCTTTTAAGTTGTTAATTTTAATTTTTATGATAAAATCGCTTTGGTTTTATTAATATAAACGAGAAAAAGTCCGCGCACGAATGTACTTCAAGAGAAGTAACTTCCGGAAAGTATCGTCTGCGACGAAACTTCATCTTCGAGTCTCCGCGCGAACGTCGCTCGAGAATTAATAAAGGCAATTTATCAATCATTTCGGATCGACAGCAAATGGGATTTCCCGTACTTCCATGTTATTTACTGTCGGCTTCGAGAACCCATGGTGAAGATCCGAGAAGGATAGACCTGCGTGTATTGCGGGACATATCCCACCAATCAATTTTCAAGAACTGCAACACTGACGTCAAGCAAGCAGCCGTGTACAAGTATATTATTAATTTCTTTTTAAAAAGTTTCTGCGCGCTGCAACGTTTACCTGATTATCGGAATTGCCGCGTCACAATTTTTAAAACTAGAATCAATGAATAATTATTTCGCATTTAATTTTTCATTAGTATTAATACTAATTTAATGTAAAAATTGACTAATCAATAGTCGATTTTATTCTCAAATTCGACTGTGATTAATCAATTTCTTATGACCTAGTTTACATGTATTGTATGTAGATCGTGAGTAATACAGGGTAACGCGAAAAGAGTTAAAGCAAAATATTTATAAGATTCCCTGAAATTCTAGACGCTTATAAATTATTCCTGACATTCCAAGACAGAAAGAACCGTTTTGCTGAAGTATCTAAAAATTTAGATAGATACAGATCTGAAAATTAAACAAATTTCGTTGGATTATCAAAATAATTATATTGAACACACTCAAACATGTTTTAAACAATTTTACTAATAACCAGCATGAGCCTTGAATATAATTATTTTGATAGTCGAACAAAATTATTTTCAGATCTCTATACCTAAATTTTTAGATACTTCGACAGAATCTTTCCGCGCGGACGCCTTAAAAAGAGAGATGATGTCCGGAGAAAAGAAGATAGCTCATAACTCTAACCCTAACCTGATTGACATTACGTTTGACAAGCGGCTAAAATTTCGACGACTATTCTCAGCGTATCGAGATATTGTCCATGCGCATTTGTAGCTCTTCTTACTGGTTACCCAAGTAAGTTGACGCTGGCTAGCGAACGCGATATCAAAGTTTCTCCCCGAACGTAAATCGGTTGATATCCGACCATTGTTGGATTCCTATGTGACACACGAGTTTCAAATCTATTCCAGCTCTTTGTCCATCGAACCCTACTTCTTCGTTTTCCACCCACTCTACACTTGACGTAGTGCGTAACCTTTCGACGGTAACAAGATGACGTTTCTCTACCATGTGAATCCTCTCACAGTTGCTTTGGTATTACCGTACGTTGGATGTATCAAATTTATCAAATTGTGCTATTATTTGAAGAGTACGGATAAAATGATTAAATTTAAAATACATTTGTTTGTTATTTTCTGTAATATCATAATGTAATAATGTGTACAATACTCTTATAACCGTATATACGCACAAACATAGATTATTACGCGCGAAACGAAATTCGAAATGTTTACGGGGCTTTAATACATTAATGTGAGCACCCCGGGGGGGAGTAAACAGACGAACAACAACAAAGTCTGTTGTTCAAAGTTTTCGAGCAACGTTAAAACGCGCGCGTTCTCTCTCGCGCCCCCGTGGGTAGAATTTTCTCTTTCCCGAACGTGAGGATATATCGCGGTCTAACGAGCCCCAAGCCGTTTAACATTTTATCCGTTGTAGTATTGGGCGGAAGCCGTGACGGTGTTGAAGGTTTTGCGGAGAGCTCGGCTAATCGGCACCACCGGTACCACCTCGGTCAAAGCGTCGGGAGCGCTTAAACGTAAACGTGGGCAAATACGATTCAAAGGCCCGGGCTATATACGCAGACGACCGTAAGTCGCGAAGGGATGAAGGGGAGAGATAGAGAAGCTTGTATAATTTGGGGCTTCCTAGGCACAGCTAATGAATAACATAACAAACGGAATAGCGCGCGGCACGTGCAAACGCTATCGAGCAGCCGAGGATTAAGCCGCGCGATCGCGATAATTGCCCTTTCCTTGCTATAATAACGTGGAATATTGTGTCAGGGACTTAACGGATTACGCGTAGATCACGTAATTGCGGCTATTTTGCCGCGACGAAATGGCGGTCCGATATATGTCGCGCGGCGCGATACTGTGAGTATTTACGCTACCGATATACTCACGAGTATTCCTGCGAGTATTTCGCGGAGTAATACACGTCGAAGCGAGGCGAATTGTCTGCTCGTTAGGCGCCGATCTAACGCGCGCAAAGCCGGATTTCGCGTTAGACATTGGTAATGGTAACACCTCAACGCCGTTTGCCTAACAAATTATCGGACTATATTCGAGCTGCGTACGTACGATGTAAACCTCGGATTAGAATATTCTAAGGAAACTGAGCACGAAGCGCAGTACATTTTACCCTCCGGAGCTGATGGTGGATCGATTGGACGCACTCGATTAAAAATCTCTTTGTTAAAGATGTTTGCATTTACATTTTTTTTATATTACATCTACAAATTTGAATTGTTATTAAACAATAAATGAAAAAACGGTCAATTAAGAGTCTAAATTCGCAGTAATTGGAGCGATTATATCAATATATATTTCTCAGTACTACATATAACAAATACCAACGTTTCGGCTTAATTCAAGCCATCTTCAGCAGTCTTCCTTGCTGCACTCGATTACTTTAATTTACGACTACTTGAATTGTATTAAGGAAGTGGTATTATACGAGATTACCAAGATGTTTGGAATTATTTATCAAGAGATTTTATTATACTAGACTCTGCTGAAGATGGCTTGAATTAAGTCGAAACGTTCGATATTTGTTATATATATGTAGTACTGAGAAATATATGTTGATATAATCGCTCCAATTACTGCAAATTTAGGCTCTTAATTGCCCGTTTTTTTCATTTATTGTTTAATTTTTATCTCAAGAACTTTAATTATTCTCTCTTTTTGTTGAAGTATTATTTTTATTAAAATACACTGAGCTCGTCTTGCCATTCTTATTATGACAAATTAAACTCGAGGTTTCTTTTATTGTATATGATACAATTCTTTTATTAATGAAATACATAAATATTTGTTGCCGTTATATTTCTTAATGCTTAGAGTTTTTATTGATTACATTATCCATGTGGTAGATAAATGAAAAATTGATGTAAAACGAAGAGTTAGTATCTATTATTAAGTAATATTGCACATGGCAAATTATTTTATAATTTCACGGTGCTGATCCGTTCTTCTGATTGTCTGTCTGCAAGATTTCTTAGAAACAGATTAATTTTTTCAAATTTTGTTTCCGCCAATAAATACCCAAAGACTTTATTAGGTCCATTGAGATAAGAGTCATACACTTCTCAAAGTTGTTTTCTTGGCATTTCAAAAAAGAAATGAAAGCACTCTCGGTATACAAATTTTACTCCTTTAAATTTACTTCTCTAAAAGTTTCACTTCTCTAAATTTAATTCTCTGGATTTACTGGGCGTGTAATTATTGCGAACGCATTCGTCATTCGATAATGATATCGTGATAATTCGTGATAACTTCACGACAGTTAAAATTTTAATTGTCACGAAGCTGTAACGAATCGACGCGAATTCATTGTCGTGAAGTTGTCACTAATTATCACGATATCATTATCGAATGAAGAATGCAAATGCATTCGCAACAATTACGTGTATAGTAAATTTAGAGTAAAATCTTTATATCGAAAGTACTTCCAATTTTTTAATGCCAAGAAGATATTTTACAGGAGTGCAAGTAGCTCAAATTATTGCGACGGAATTTTACCGCGACGGCAGATAAAATTTTTAGAGAAAAGACCTGAAAAAATGCACTATTAATTTTAAATCATCATAACTCAGTGAAAAATATCGTAGCGTTATGATTAAAAAAGCATTTTAAGAAGGAGATGTTATGTCTTACACTTAAAGAAATCTGCAGGAAAAATTTTGTTCTCCGCGTATACGTCATCAAAGTTGAGGTTTATTCTTCAATTGTTCAATGTTTATTTTTAATTAGTTTGTAATAAAATCGTTAAAGAGACACGAAATTCGAAGCATTCGAAAGTTGAGGTTTCAAACTTTAAAAAACGTTTTTAAACATCACTCTGCAATCATTTCTTACAAAGATACGTAACTTTGAATTTAGCTTTTCTTTTAATGCTAATTTTAGGTGATCCTTCTGTTGAGTAATATGTATTAGCCTTATTTAAATTGGCATGCGTATTGTTTTCACACACGAACGATTTGTGTTTAATCGTCGCTAGATGTACGCTCATTCATCCAATTACACGATTGCAGACCGCATTTGTATCTTCCGTTCACATCGACGCGTCGCAAAATAATTGCGAACACTTTCGTCGTCGCGTTCGGCGAAACGTTATTCGCAATGAACTCACATGCCGGCTGACCAAGTAACATGTGAAAACCATGAAACAAGCCCGACACGGTAGTTAGTGTCGCGTCGCGTATCGACACGGTCCATCGAGATTCGTCGCATTGTATCGATATTCACCTGTGTGTTTGATAACAATGCATTGGTCATCGATGCGTTTGTGTGTGTCACGATAAAGCAGCCACGGAGGATCTTATACTGATTATTCGATCGTTCAAGGCTCTCCTCTCCGTTGCGACCCTTCCATCATCTCCTTATCTTTGCACAGAAAACGAATCATACTTCTCTTTCGAATCGTCCAACTATAATTTCTTTATTATATTTCAACTATATTTGCTCATTTATTGATACGTTTATCTGGAAGAAGTTACTTAATTTTTTTTTACTTAAACGATTTAGAGTATTTTCACATCTCAATTAAAAATTACTATTATTAACAATATATTATTGATTATTTTCTGATTTATTTTAGAACATTATGAATAAGGATTTACTCACAATTTTTTGAAAAAAGTAAGTAGAAAAACTAAGTAAATGTTACAAACTGAATAAGCACATTAAGCACATGATAGTATTTTTTTAAAATAAAGATGTTACTTAATAAAACAGTTTTTATTGAGAATTTTTGATGGAATTGCATATTTAAGAATTCATAAAGTAGTTATTGAAAAGAAAGGTAATATATTAAGCAACATCCATTTAATAAATAATTTTCCTCTCTTCAATACGCTGGGGTATAAAAACGTTAATTAAATTAGTGTAAATTATAAAACTCTCGAAGATAAATACGCGCGTAAAGATAAATGGGTTATAAACCAATTAAAGTTAATAATTACATTATTAAGTCAAAGCAGTGGAAAAATTTCTTTCCGATTTATTTTCTTGCACTTAATTAGATAAGGAAAAAGAAGAAAAGGTAGTGATTCTCTTATGTAGGCTTCTCTCTATCTTTTTCTTTTTTATATCAATCGAAGATTTGCAATTAATATGTACATGATTTTTTACATCAATTTTTCTCACAAAAATTCATATATATTTTTACAATACAAAATGATAAGTTTTGGCGTCAAATCGTTCTTTATCAATAGCATCATACCGTGAACAATTTTATTATGGCAAGAATCAAATAGAAAATGGGAATCATAAGAGTATAACATTTGCAAAGAATGTTTTTGTTAAAAATTTGTAAAATTTTGTAGACAAAAAGTGAAAAATATTGCTTTAAATAATATTTCTTTCCCTACTTTTATCATTATTAATTATAATATTGTTAAAGATGTGTAAAATATGGGATAATTAATAAATATATCTTCACGCAAGAGAACTAAACGGATTTAGAATTTTTTAATTTTTTTAATGAATCCTAAAAACTTTAAAGCCTAAAACTTTGTTCTTATACCTATTATATGTCTGGAGAAAAATTATCAAATTTATAGAATGAACTATTTGAAGATGAAAAATTTTATTTCCTGAAAATTTTACTTTTTAGACTTATTTGTGTGTGGTTTTTGTGAAAAAGTCTTCAATTACATTCCAATCATCGAATACTTTCAACCTCTTACCAATTCTTTCCTCTCTTGTCAGTTCTCTCGCGATGGTCTCTCGATCTCGAGGGCTTTATCGAGTCGACATTGGCGCTCTCGAAATCCATCATTAATCTCCTCGAATCGTTAATTAACCGTTTGATGCCCTCTCCCCTTTATCGACGTTGTGTATGCAAAAGCCTTTGCCCGCTACTTGAAATGTGTTTGTTATTCGTGACAACGAAACATCGTTTAGCAGTTTGAGAATCCTCGACGGGCCTTCGAACATGAACGACGTCGTGTGGACCTGTTTCCGATTGAACGATAACGGGAATGAGGTTTACGGGTCATGCGGATTCGATAGAGCGATTGAATTTCGTTCGCTTTGTTGGCCCGAATAATGTCGATTCATCCATGGTGAGTAGTCACCGGTCAAGCGGTCAGCCTGCCTCTCCATTTTGCATTAATGGCAATAAATACTTGTTTAGGATTACGACAATCGTTATTTATCGAACAAAATGACTACTTATTGTATTTTACTAAAGAAAAAATTAAACATTTGCGTCAGAATAAAGATGTGACCCATTTTTAGATCTTTACATCATGATGATTCATGCCCACCGTTTAATGGCTTCTCAATATTGATATACGCATTTTCGCACGCAAGATGATGATACGGACTGATGGCGTAGGCTCGCTGATCGATTAGCGAGAGAGTCGATTTTCTCTCCAGATTAGTGCAGATACGTAGGAGCGGGCAGGAGAAGCTTAACGGACATACGTCCACCTTGGTCTGGCCGCGTATATAGTCAGATAATTCAGGTCAGTCTGGGTTAGGTTGTTGGGGTCACGTCGGCACTAAGGGATGATTTCTCCCCTCGATACACAACAATAGTCATTAACGGATTAGATACGTCGACGATGAGGACGGTGACGTTCATGACAGCGTCGAAGAAGACGATAGGATGACGGTAACGATAACGACAGCGTTGACGATATAATGGGCGTTGATTATACGCTTGCGAAACCTGCGTACAAAGCTGATCGCGTAGCACTGTGCTCATCGAAGAGATTCTCTGCAAGTACTTTATACTCTTGTACTTATCAAAGACTCTACAAATACTTCATTGATTGTTCGCGGAAGGCGAAGAGATACCGTGGATTCATTTCGTTTACGGACTTCGTCAAGTATCTGCTTTGTGCTGTGATGAAGCTGATTAAATTAACTTTCTAAGATGCTTATTAGCATTAATATCATTAAATTGCTTGTCAATTTAATATGTGATGTTACTACTTCAATTTTCATTTTAGAATTGTGTTTCAAAATCAAAAATTATCTTGGCGCGCAATGCAGAACTATTTATAAATTCACACTGAAATATTATTTAAGTACTAACATCCAGCTCAGATCAATAAATTTCTCGTTACTTACAGTTGTGTATTCACACATCTATAATATTATTTATTATTGTTTAATTAAAAATGACAAAACTAAGATTCTTAATGTATTAAATAATAATGGAATGAGTTAAAAATGACACACACACACACGCACGCACGCACGCACGCACACACACACATACTATGTAAGAGTCACTTGCAGAATTTTTGTTGCGTAAACTATAAGTAAGAAGTTTAATACGACAAGGTTTACTTACACAACAATAAATACGTTAAACTTCACAATTAATACATAAATTGCTTTATTTAAACCTAAGATGAGTTTTCGAAAGCCAAATGAAGAAAGGCATACATACCCGAGCAGGTACAACGAAATTTTATTATCCGCTAATTATTATGCGTTGAAAAATCTTGTTGCATTAATTGGAATTCTAGTAGATTCAACGAGAAAGGTACAAATCAGAGACACCTATATTTAAGTCTATCAAATACTCTAGTTGAGATAATTAGAAATTCAATTACGATAAATAGAATTCAATTACACAATCAGAATTCGTTTTGTTTATACTTCTTGTGATACAAAAAATGCAAACGAACCAAAATATTTTTCTCAATGCAGGATATCAATCATGAAACTTTATCTCTAGAATGAAAAGTGAAAAGTGAAAATTCTAACCATTGAAGTTAATGGAGAAATTTTCCACTTTTCATTTTTCATCCTAGGAAAAAAGTTTCATGATTGATACCCTGTTCTCGTCTTTGATGTTAAAAATTTCTAGAGGAATTTGATAATATAGGTGTAAAAAAAGTTTATATATATGTGTATATAATCTCAATCAGAATATTTGATAGTGAAAACTTTTTTCTGATTACATTATATATATATAGTATAATGAGAAATTCAATTACGGTAACTAGAAGTCCGACTTATGATCAGAATTCATTTTGTTTGTATTTCTTGTTGGTATATTAAGTACAAACAAACTAGAACATTTTTTTTAGTGCCGTTCTTGTTTTTGATATTAAATATTTCCAAGGAATTTGATAAGTTAGATGTAAAAAAAAGTTCTCACGAGAAATCTTGGAATGTTTCGCAAAGTATGTAAATCTTGGGGTCAAGTCATGACTCTTTGGTGAATAAAAAATGTACACATTAATCGCAAGCGGCAAGAATCCTATCTCGGGATCCATAATCAGAGCGGTCAGGATCTGTGTCTCATGTATAAGGATGCGATACACCGGAAGGGACCTGTACATCACTATATTCATACATGCACATTATGTATACGGGTACATAGATCGCATCAACGACCGCCACCTAACATGCACATTAAAAGGGACCGGACCTCTTCATGAAAGATTCAGGGTTCGCTTCTCTCGTTGATCCTGATGTACCCGAAACGAACCTCGCCTTCTGCTGAACGCAAAGCACTCCGTTTCGCGTTGCCGACTGTCTTAATATCCTCACAAATCGTCCGCTAATTAAAGCACTTCCTTATGATAATGGATTATCTTTATTGCACTTGTAAAACACGACTTACACCTGACACGACAGAGACGCTAAATATCTAAATTAATAATCAGAGTTCTAATTTATATACTCAGTACAAGAAGTACAAACAAACCAGAACATTTTTCTCAATGTGACTCTCATCTGCGGTATTAAAAATTCCTAGAGAAAAATTTGATAATTTAAATATAAAAGAAGTTCTCACGAAAATTCTTGGAATGTTTTGTCTAAACTGGAGAGTGAGAGAGGAAAATTTTATAGTTTTCGTTTGTGTGCCTATAAACTATACAAAGAAACGCTAAATGTCATACCATTTAATTATCCAATTTTTCAAGTTTTAGTAATTAATTACTCTGTATCGATTTTGCAACAATTTTGTTAAAAATAAATGTGTTATATATAAAGTAAATGACATTCCATGCGCCACCTTGTAGAAATAATCTTGATATTTCGCGATATTCCGACTTGCCAACAGAATTTGATACGGATTTTATCGATTCTCATATCATTTATGAATTTTCTAGATATCACGTAGTATTTGGTAAAAGCGAATGTACAGACACGTGTACATGAAACATTATTGGTTGATATTTTTATGTACAAATATAGTACATTATTATTAAGCCACTGCTATGTCGTTGCTTGCAAAGTCTTTTTATCGTGTCTAATAAGGGTGCACTCGTTCGTTCTCGAAGCGAACAACAACTGACATGATTTCAACTTTTGTGATACATTGGCAAGTAATTCGAGCTCATTTCTACTTCGCTCTTAGCTGGAAACTTTCCAAGCCAATCCGAAATATCGAGCAATTTGGCCATATATCCCTTAATAATTCTTGCATCGTACCGTCCATGAGAAAAATTAGCGGTCGAGTGGCGGGAACGCTTGTTAAACGATTTAACTTCGGTATGCGCTATTCATCTGTGAAAATCCACAGTTCGAACATTCCTCCATTTTGCTCTTCACAATAATTGGCAATGCTCGAACAATATACGACAGTAACAACTGTATTATTAAATTTAACAGTTATCCTTCCGATTCACTACCCAACTAAATCCTGTTATTGTAGTTGTTTGAAAAACATTTATTAAATATATCAATCGACCGTTATTTTAGGATTTTTCATTATTCAAAAATTCATGAAAAAAGCTTTGTTTGGAGAAACAAGAGGTGCTTGTTTCGCTAACGCGATTTTATTCTAACAATACGATCTCTTTTTAAACTTTAATTTTAATTCTACATATTAATAATCTCAGATAGAGATAATACAAGAGAAAACTGACGGAATAAACCTTCCGGCTTAAGAATTTTCGTTAGATCCTCTCTCTGTACATCGTTTTCTAGCGTTACTTTTCACGATGCACAAACAATTTTGGCGTAAAATTACGTCGTCTTTAGAGGCTGACTGCTTCGAAGGCAGATCGAGGGGGCGAAGTCACTCGCGTGCAAAATGAAAGTCGGCTGGGTAGGAGCTTGCAGCCCTCATAGGCTCGCAAGACCCTAGTAGTACGACACCGACGAGCTTAATAAGCTGCGAGGCTTAATTTCGTTCGTTGTGAGCGCTGCATATCCGTATAGTTCAACTCCGTGGAACTATAGAATTCCTTTAGTTTTGCAGGATATGTTAGGCGCGAATACGCCTAAAATAGTAAGCACGGATAGAGCAATCTTTGAAGTAACTAAGAAGTCAGACGAACAATTACAAATAATGAAAAAGAATAATCATTGACACGTAGAAAAATAATGCATTCCTGATCTCAGCATTTCTGTTTGGTTTAGAAAAAGAACGTAATATTAAATCACGTCAGCATCTCTCTTCAACTTAATACGAGAGAGAGAGAGAGAGAGTGTATCTTATTAATTGCAAGGTATCTTAAGTGCTAAGATACCTTGCAATTATCATTATAAAGCAAAAGACGGTGAGTGTTAATAGAGAACTCAGTTGTAGAGAATACAGACAAGTGAAAGAGAACGATTTCAGTTACCTTACTCTTTTTACATCGATAGTGATAACTTCATAGGGTCCGCGCACAAAGATGATCGCAACTGAGTCGTAGTCGTAAGTCGTCGTAGGTCAACGCACAAGGATTTTACGTATGTCGTTTACGTATATCCTATTGCGTCAGTTGACGCAAACAACTGGCGCAATAGGATATACGTAAAC
>NW_017297270.1:615964-659052 GCF_001594075.2 Trachymyrmex cornetzi | reverse complement strand
GACCTACGACAACGACTTACGACTACGACTCAGTTGCGACCATCTTTGTGCGCGGACCCATAGGAAAGCGCAGTCTATTCTCATTACGTCTATGAAAATACGAAGCTATGATACTGCATAGCAGCGATAACTTCGCATTATGAACTAGTGTTATGAAATTATCGTAAAATCCCTTAAAATTCCCAGAGTGTCATTATTTTCTAAGGTAACAAAGAATGAGATTACTTTGTAGAAATATTTACATACGTGATAGTCATACTTGAACGTTATAAAGAAATTATTCGTTATACTTTTAATTAACTTTAAAAAAGAAAAGGTAAATCTCTGTCTTTTCCCTTCTATATAATTAACAATACCGTCTGTCTACATTACAATTAGATAAGCATCTTACGTTACTTCAGTTATCAACTGTTCATATAGTTCCAAGTAAATACGTCTCCAAGTTCTTCGCCGTAATCGGATATCCTTTCTGGGAGCCGTAAATGTTTATACCGATTTTACTGACTCGGCAGGGGTGTGCACCCTCTTTGTTAACGCATTAATTAACGCCCCATGCCGACAACAGTGCGACGGGGTGGCTATAAAGACTTCGTTACCGCCGCTACCGGGCTTTCGTTCAACATTGAATTCCGTGTCACTTAACGCCGTGACTCCTGCTCGGATTATACGCGAGACGTATTTCTCCACGCGAGCGAATATCTTAGCGATAAACGTAGGATCGGATTAGCGAGCGTAGGAGAGAGAGAGAGAGAAAGAGAGTTTCGCCGTCGTGATCATGATGTCGATTGTAATAAACTCATCGTAATTATAATTGAGGACGAATAAGAAACTTCGTCCGATCGCACGCAATCGTTGTCACCGTCGCAATCAAATTAATCGGACGTGAGACGAGTCAGAATGGGACAAGCTGTAAAATCGCACGAGAAATATCATAAAATTATCTCAATTAGAGTGAATAGCTGGACTCGAGACGCCGTGGATTTACGACGCGCAATAAACGTACTATAAACGACAGATAGTGACACATTGATTTCGGTGTAATCCTTTAGTGAGACAATAAAACAAGCGTATTTGTCGAAATTAATAAATTGATGTTATGATGCGGTATTTGTGCTTGATAACAATAAATGTTAGTAGCGTTTCTTTCATCGGCGTCGTTAGGATATTTAATAGCACAGCATACTTTTTTGCCGCAACATTTTGTGGACGTTACGTAGTGCCACTTGCAACAGCGGTGCAACACTTTCTACACTCGGACTATCAAGTCACTCAACAACAATAATAATAAATTCAATAAATTTATATTATGATATCGCTTCTTTATTTCAAAAATGAGTATAACAATTCAATAAACGTGAGTTTTGAATTGTTTTCATCCCTATATATGCAAATAAATTTGCCGTCATAATATAGGATTAGCGTTTATAGCAAATTTTTTTTCTCTGTGCTGCTTCAAGTGTAGAAAATAATAGATATTTATATTAATATTTTCTCGTGAAATCTCTGTTTCAGCTAATTTTTAATACATAGTTTGTTTGCATTACTTGCACTTTAATTTATTTCAAAATTGCATTAAAAAATTTTCTAATCTTACCTGGAATTTTAAACAAAAATATCTGAAAAATCTAGAAATTCTAAGGGAATTTTTTTACCAGATTTTAGTAAACACCCTAATAAAGTACATCCTTAGTCGAAAGTATTAGATACCTATATTTTTTATTTATTTGAAATTTTACTACCTATATTGTTTCCCAATTATTAGCATTATGCATAGCTTTAAAAGGTTTTTGAAACAAAAGATAATTTACAGCAAATATAAATATATTTTTGAGTTAAAACGTTAAATAATGATTAATAGGGTACCGACTACTTTTGGCGAAGGCTGTAGTTTGTTATACTGCGCTACTTAATAAATTGATAATATTTGATACGGTATTTGTGTTTGATAACGATGATAAGCGTCGTTTCGTCGTTGGGGTGTTTAACGACGTGGCATCCTTTCCTATAGTAATCGACATAAGATCGATATGCACTTGTAACAGCGAACAGTTGAGACTTGCACAACTAACAGGAAAACTATCAAGTCATTCTGTTTCGAGATTCCTATCAGTGTCGCGTTTTCGCGCGACAGCGCATTACGATGATTAATGCTACGGTCTTAGAACCGCGCGAGGCGCTGTCATTGTTGCTGCTGTCGACTAATAGATACAAATGTACGCATTATGCGCCGAGACGTAATTACCGTTTAAGCCGTGCAGGCAAACCCATTCCATGGTACCCCATCATCCTCCATATTGTCCGAGCGCTCCGGCTTATTTAGTGCCGTCGTGAATGGCTTAAGCCTTCTGTCCGCATTTTTCCATTTTAACCGGCATCTTGACAAAGTTGGTTTCTTCCAATCTTTTGTTTTTACAATAAAGTCGTGGTTTCGAACGTTTTGCGCGATAACTATACTTTACCTACCAATCAGGAACTGATATCACCTGGAAGTAAGACAATCTCAGTTTAAATAGAATTAGGGAATACGTTTATGTAAAGTTATATTTATATGAAAATATATTTTACATTATGGACACATATTACATTTTTGGTCAAAATATAAAGCACTTTTATAAATAAGTAATAAAGCCAAAGGAGGACTAACAAAATATTAAAATTGTATAATATTAAAATTATAAAAATTAATATTATTAAATTAATGTAGATCACTATATGAAGAAATCAAATAAATAAGGAAAAGATTAATATAGTCGAGATTAGATCTTGATATCTGTAATAATATTACATTTTTATATAAATTTTATGTAAATAAATAACATTTTTCAATTATATAAATTGCGCGCCGCTTGCTGTGGAACTTCATACATAATAAACTGAAGTTGAAATAATAATATTACAATTAAATTAATCGTCGATTTGAGGTAACATTTTTCGCAATAAGTTTTTTTTTAATTATTAGCATTATTATCAAATCGATGATCAATTTAATTACGATGTTATTTCACCTTTAATTTATAATTGCGTTTTTTTTTAGTAGCGCGCAGATTATATATGTAACTAAAAGAGGTCTTCAGAGTTTACATATAAAAATATTATTAGGTTTCAAGAACTGGACTTGACTGCATATACGTATATTGGCCTTTCCTTATTTATTTATAAATATGTATCTTACTGATTTATAAATACATATCATGTCTCAATAAAACTGCTTTTTACTTTATTTTTTGTTAGAGGTAGAACGTTTATGTCAATTTTTGAAGAGTATTTTATATTAAAATTGTGTTTTTCTGTTTATAAATATCGATTTAATAACGACGACCAAGTACCGATAATATTAAATTATCGCCAACGTTTCCCTAGTCACTAGTTTATTTTATATTCTTCGATAGAAGTATGCGGTAACAGCGGTCCCTGCGGAGCGAGCGTTTTCACCGTTTAATTTTCCCGTTTCGTATTACCGTGTTGGTTCTCCAGTTACACAATTTTCGATTCGAAACGCGAGAAAGGTGGTGAAGAAAAGGTCACGGCGCGGGAAACCGTCTTCCACGTCTCGACGTGAGTTATTCATAGAGAATATATTACGCGGGGACTTGGCTTTGATCTGGACCAGACCACGGATTATGCCGACCTTTCCGCACTCAGACGTGAGAGCGGGGTGGATCCTTCGGTTCACAGTGATATGTGCGACATGTCCGTGTACATGTGTACGCACGGAAGCCTAACCGGGCAAAGTGCATTACTTATACAGAGTAATGTGTATGAGCGTACTAGTTATCAGAAATTCGTAGAAAACATAGAGAAGCTTTATGTCCGAAATAGGGGATGTCAGTCTGTAATTACACTAATTTATTAATTTTTAATTATTTTTATTACAAGAAATGAAAACACTTTTAAAAAAATGTATTTTGGATTAAATTTGAATCTATCATCAGAGAAAAACTTGCATTAGATCGAACTTTTTAAATATAGCACATTGCACTGATAATAACATTACATTATTATATCGTTTATTTGTTCACAGAAATATCGCACAGTCCTGTCCCGATTTGTATTATGAAATAGAAATGTCGAGAAGATGGTGTAAAGTTAATCCAAACTGTTTCTGTCGTTTATGGGCAATAATATGTGATTGAAATTCTAATATTGGACTCTGATTTTCATCGCCTGACGTATGTAACTTACATAAATAGTTTACTCAGGTTAATTGAGTGCTCAAGGAATTTTGGTAAACAGAGATCTTTCAATGTGAGACCGAGAGTGTCGCAGTGCCGATAAGTCTGACCAGTTATTTGTATTTACTACTGACGCACAAGCACACAGGTTCGTCTATGGGTCAGCATACGTAGCCATCGCATCATTGATTAATTTCGCTTGACATTTATATGGATCGACGTGACGGGACGATGGACGAGGATATATTCGAAGCGTTATCCAATTCGATATTACTCTTGATGGAAACAAACCGATGTCTCACTTACCTCTCCTAAGTGAAAAGAACGTCTTTCTGACGGTTAAAATCAAATTAAATTTATCCGCGCGTTCATCGACTCTTTATAAGCGAGCGTTATAATTAATTGTGACAAATGAAGTCAATTTGCTAAAGAATTGTGCACATTCGTTATCAAGTCCAAATAGTCGCACAAGGAAAGGATGATTTTGCTGAAGCATCTAAAAATTTAAGGAAATCTCATCTGAAATTAGATCTGAAAATAAGTTTGTTGGATTATCGAAATAATTCAAGCATGATGAGCTACAAAAAATTTCTACATTCTAGCAACTAGTTTGAGCGTTCTTTTTCATAAATATGTTGATAGTTCAATAAAATTATTTTCAGATCTGTATATCTAGTTAAATTTTTAAATATCATCATTAAAACCGTTCTTTCTATGCACGAATTCCATGCACGAAAGAAACGATTTTGCTAAAGTATTAAAAAATTTAATTAGATACAGATCTGGAAATAATTTTGTTAGATCATTAAAGTAATTATGCAGGACACTCAAGTTGACTGTTAGAATTCAAAACACACACTTCCTGCATTATTGTCTATTTTATGTTCTTCACATAATTATTTTAATAGTCTAATAAAATTATTTTCAGATCTGTATCTAACTAAATTTTTAGGTACTTTAACAAAACCGTTCTCTCTTTACGTGTGTGGTAGCGTATTTCTACAATCTACGTTGTAGCATTATTATTATAAATATTATCATTAAAGTAGATAAAGTCGTACTAATTTATATTTATGTCTCACCTCAATTTGTTGCTTCTGAAGTTTGCATCTGCAATGCTCTTCCACATAAATAGCTCGTACCGTCAGCTGAGACGAAGCCGACGATGTTATTCCCGGAGATGAAAACATACCGCCATACAGGCGGACGTTTCAGTGATTTTAGTCTGTCGCTGTAGGGAAACGCAGAACGAGGAAGAACGTTTAAGCACCGCGGAAAATTCAATTTGGAAAAGCGATCCGGTCTTGCGTATCTCGGCTTCAATTTACCAGTCTCGAAAGGATCATGCTCCCGTTATGGATACTGCGGATTCGACGTGAACTCCATATCGCGTTGCCAATAGAAACCAGAGACCGTACCAACCCCCGGGGCTGATAGAGCGCCGCTTTGCCATAGCGGAGGCAAGTTTATTTCCGCATGTCGGCTTCTTAATTTAGAACGATCCGTTTCCGAGAGCGCCGCAGAGCATATGCTGATGAAATTGTTTCTTAGCAGACAAAAACATGCGTGAGAACCCGCTTTTGCGTGACATTAATCCTCCGGAACTGATACTAAAATTTGCAACACTGATTAGCTGAATCTGTAAGACCCGTTTATGCTAATAATTAAAAGGCTAATTAATTTCAAGGAACCAAAAAATAACATAAATCATATAAAAATATAAGTACTAAGTATATTTTAATAAAAATAATCCAAATTTGCAAACGTACATGGAAAGAAGAAATTTGGTTAAGTATCTAAAAATGTAGCTAGATACAAATGTAAAAATAATTTTTTTATTAACTACTAAAATAATTATATAGGACGTTCAACTTGGTTGCTAAAATATCCAAACTTTTTGTAGCATTACTCATCATGCTTGAGTTCCCTGCATAATTATTTTGATGACTCAGCAAAATGATTTTCTCTGTATCTAAATTTTTAAATACTTCAACAAGATTACTCTTTCTGCGTAATATAAAAAATTAAATTGTTTGATATATTTGACTGAAAGATATTTATAATTGAATGGGTTCAATAGACCCACCGTCAACTCCACAGGATTAAACGAGACGATCACATTTGAAAATAATTTTCTTTTTAGCGATTACACGAGAAAGTTTTCTCCGATGAGTAACTTTATTGCTCCGCTTATTTTCGACTTTTCAATACATATGTATGAAGAAGCAATTCGATTACGTTATTTATTAATTACATCGCACATTTTAATATTCGTACTGTCGCGTTACTAATTAACCTTGCTGCTTCAATAACATTATTCTGAAACCGGCGGAGTCTATATCTAACGGAGAAGCACAATAGCGTAATCGAGGGGGAGTTATATAAGCACGAAGCCATCTATTTATCTGTCCATTGTGCTCATCTTTTGGTGCATTCATCCTTTGTAAGAAGTTCCCGTCCGCGATTAACGATATCGATTGTTATACTTCTCTCAGCCCGTACAGCAGGCCGTGAATCGATCCATATTATATGACGTTGTATTAGAATAGCGATATTATGCGTTTTGAAATAACCTCCCTTAAACCGGACTTCGGTCTTTTGAAATGGTTTTATCGTACCTTTCGCGCGGTACAATAGTTATTAACATGATCCATCGAGAAATCCTGCTAGATAGAAATTTAATTTTCGGAAACTATTGTACTTCTATCGCAGCATTCGCAGCTTTATGGGATCAGCGTATTGTTTCTGAAATTTCTTTATTACTATTGTATTGAAATGATTAGATAATTCTTTTTCCTCTTTTTATTAATATACTAAAAAAGAAGAGAAAAAGATATCTGGTAATAGCTACTAAATTGAATGAAATAATTTCAATCAAGTGTTCGGTTAATATATCAAAAATAATTTTATTTTTCTAAATATTTAGTAAAAGCATTATATTTAGAACATTAAAGATTTATTATTGTCGTTATCGTTATCTTTATCGTTATTATTACAACGAAAGAACAATTTTATTGAAGTATCTAGAAATTTAAGGATAGATACAGATCTAAAAATAATTTTATTAAACCATCGAAATAATTATGTAAAAAAAACTCAAATATGATGTGTAATGTTACAAAAAAGTTTTGTCATTCAAGCAACTAGTATCGTCGTCCTACATCACTATTTTGATAGTATAACAAAATTATTTTCATATCTGTAACCAGCTAAATTTTCGAATACTTGAGCAAAATCATTCTCTCTCTCTCTCTCTCTCTCTCTCTCTCCTCTCGCGTATTATTATTAATTACACTTAATAAATTTATAATGTAATAATTTAAAAGCCAACATAGAAAAGTTTCGGAAACAATACGATAATCTCAAAGTAAGTCTATTCCATGTATACTCAGGAATCATGAATGTTCAAATAAGCTCAGTTTTCCTGCAGTACACTATGGATAACTTCGCTTCAAGTTTGAATGTCACACCCAATGGGAATGTTGGAATATGCCGTTTGCTTTTCAATGTAGAATCGTAGTGAGAGAGGGGTAGAGAATGAGAGAAAGACAAAGAGAGCGAGAGGGATTTCCCAGTTGAGCTTATTTCATTTCATCGGCACCGAACAAAGTTCTAGATAACGTTGTAAGTTAGCTGGATCGGACTGTGCTCGCAATCAAACCGTCAACCGGAATTCGTACCAAAGCCGACGAGCAATGTCCACAATGTTCAGTCGTGTAGCCAATCAGCTTCGTGATATCCGTCATCTCGGTACAAAGGGAATTGCAAAGTATTAGCGGTATTGCCGGCATCCTGATTTCGCAACATGTTATTGGAACGGTATTACATTCAGCTTATAAGTAGTAAAACTCGGGAAATGTAAATGCAACATAACGACAATGCATACAAACATAGAGAAAATTAAAGCATTTATCATAAATCCCTCTCTACAATAATGCGTATAATTGCAGATGAAACCTATGTGTTTTTACCATGAATAATTAATTCAACGATAATACGTTCCAAAGCTTGTTAACAGGATTTGGTTAACTAGCACATAGTAACATATCATTTGAATAATAATAATAATAAGTGAATATAGCCTTCTTTGTTTAATTGTATTGTACGTTATTTGTACGTAATAACGTTCATGTAATGTGTAGCGTGTAAATTTGACTTACCCCGCAAGAACAAGGTTTGTGTGCGCGCATTAAACATAACTCTTTATAACTTGCCTGAGTCAATACGGGCTCGTTTATCTTCGTAACCGCAGCGCGGCGGGGTTCGCGAGGTTCGCTAAAAATCGCGTTATGCAATTGTGAATTTTTTTTTTACGGTATTGTTTCGATATGGCTTTTCAATCTAGATCCAGCATCCATCGTAGATTTAATTGCAGACGTAATACAGCCGCCGACAGAAACAGATTTTGATGGACGTTACACATCTGGGTGCATTGTTATGAACTAATGATATTCAAACGCCGCAGAGAAAGAGAGGCGAAGCGAGCTGCTCGTTTGAAATACATATATTGTTAATGAATTGCGTAATTAGGTACAGGGTAGAAATTCGGTTTCGCGTAAATTCCGACCGCCACGATATTCCGAGGCTGCCTCCACGTTAAATCTACGCTCGGAATTGTTGCTCTTTGTCCGAGGTACTAACAGCCACGTTGATGCGGACGCAGTCAAAGTTATCGTGCGGAGTACGCGCTAAATGTTTAATGCTTGACCTTTGACCCCATTTGCTGTCTGCGATATACACACCACGCGAACGGAAAATAAAAGTGTCTTTTTCGATAAAAGCGTAATAGACAAAGATTCGCTGAGCTTAGCATCTGTGCTCTGTTAGAAAGAATTGATTGAGTCATCTCAGCATTTCTCTTTAATACTTTTTCAATACTTTAGAAAGAGGGGGGAGAAGGGGTGGCTTCAAGCTGCCTTACTCTTTTTAAATTGATAAAAAAAACTTCATAGAAATGCGCAGTGTATTTTTATTAGAAAAAGAGATAGTAGTGTATACACTGAACAAAAAATCTGATAATAACTATCAAATGTTGAGCGAAATAATTCTAAACAAATATTTGGTTAATATAATCAAAAATAATTTTATTTTTCTAAATATTTAGTAAATATTATCAAAAACGATCGATTATATTATTAATTTAATAATATCTAATAAATATACAGAAAACTAAAATTATTTTTGGTTATTACAATATATTAACCGAATATTTGATTGGAATTATTTTACTCAACATAGTTATTTTACTCAACATAGCTATTTTTTACTATAGACTCTTTTTTCACTGTAGGCTTCTATTCTATTTTTTGTGTAATCTTTTATTTTTTTATTATTTTCAATTCAATTATATCGCAAATGATAATTTATTTTAGTGATTAAGACAGTTCACAAAATGGGAAGACTTGTTTAAATGAAAAGAGTTATGATGTAACTATCCGAATATGATGGGGATAAACTTCCTCTTATTTTTACAGAATTTAATTTCTTTAAATCTGTTCAGATATTCCATAAAGTCCAAACAGTTTGAATTCGTAGAAAATTCTGAATGTATTAAGATGTTATCAGATTCAGAAGTTTCTTTTCATGAATACATTCTCCTAGCAATACTCTTGTTGATCCTGTCCTCGTAAATGTTTACTATGAGCATTTCTTTTCCGCTATGTAGATATTTCTAGAAACTTCTTAAAATCATTTTAAAATGATAACCACAAAGATTTACGAGAAACAACGTTCTGTAATGTTTTTTGTTAAAAATTCTGATGGCCTACTATATTACTCACTTATTAGAAAATCCAATATAAAAACATTGATAAAATTTACACTTAATTATGTCTCAACGAAAGTATATCTATATAGTCATTCAAGCTTACTTATCTTCAAAAATAGAAAAACAGTATCTTAAGAACTAATTGAGGGTGTAAACTTATTATAAACTACCATATTATAAATTTAACATTGAAAATTATACGAAAAAACTTTAATTGTAATAGATGAATATCAATTGTCAACAAAAAGATCGCGACAATCGTGACGACAATTATTTTACAGCTTTGATACTTATCTAAAAACAAGTTAAAAGCCTTTTGCAAAAAATGATATTAAAACAGAATTTCGAGTAGGGCCCGTATTACCATCTTTTTTTTTACGTCTATAGATTTTAATCAATCGCGGCTCGAAAGATTGATCCGATCATTTATGGTCATATCAGAGATTAAGATTGGATTGGAATTTTACCAATCAAAGCAAAGCTCACTAAATCTAATGTTGTTTTTTTTTCAAGTAAGAAACAAAAAGGCTTAATTAATTTAAAAATTATAATAAACAAAAGATAAGGTTACGAGCCGAAGCAAGGTCTTTAATACTGAACTACAGTAATAAAATTTAATTTAAAAAGAAACGTTTCAATCCTAATCTGATCATTTTCAATGTTAAATACGCAATGAATTTAAAATGATCAGAACTGGTACATAATTAGTTATTAGTTATTATAATTTTTTTTTCTTTAATTCCAATTCAATCTCAATCTTAAGTTTGATATAGGTATTAGGAAAGGCATATAAGCCCGAGAGCGTTTTTAAGAGAGTGGGACGTTTGACGACTAAATTTTGTTACATATATGCGGCGTGCACATCCCAACATATCCGGCGGGAAAGCCGACTTTATTCCATGTCCTGTTTCTCTCTTCCTGATCTTCATGTCCTGTTTCTCCTCCTGATCTTCATCTTTCTGTCATGAGCGTAAAAGACGTACGGTAAAGCCGCAAGGAGGATTATGGAAAACTTGCTGAAACTCGGCCACTTCCCGTGATTGCGGCTACCGTTACCGTTCTTTTTCATGACTTCGTGGGTTATTTACGTCCGCGCGGGTTGTCGGCTATTTCTCCTCTTATCCTCTCGCCTTACGGCGAGGTGGGCCGCAGGTGCGAGCGCTCGCCCGAAAGTTTTTATTTTTCAATCTTTCCAACGTCGGCCGTACTGAAGCACTTCATTATTTTACATAGCGTGGATGTTTCAGTATCCAACCTTTCCGAGTTGTGTTCAACGCATTACGTATGCGGCATCTCGATTATGATTTTTACTTGAAATAATATTCCACTTTCGTAAACTGTCGATACACGTTCGCGGCGATTGCAATATCATTCTAATGGGTTAATCGATCTGACGTATATATTGCAGGCGACGCGATGATTTCATTCACGTTTGTATACGCTCGTTTACGCGTTAATCGTTATGCGCTCGAAAAGCTTTGATGTCCGTGTCCCGTCCGTTGCTTCATTTCGTCACCTTCAGATCGGCGCCGCTTTTGTATGCCCGCGTACCGTTTAATTACAAACTTAGAGAAAGCTACGTGTGCACGCTTTCCCGTCTCGTTCGTCGTCACTTTGTACTGCATTTTCCCATCGCGGTCGTTCTGACAACCGTGAATTGATCGGCCTCTTCCTTTGTTAATATCTTGCTCGCGAATGAGGCGCTAAATTTTTTACAACAACGAGGACAGAACGAGTCAACAGTAATACGAAATTTAGATTAAACGTTCAGATCTACTTTTCGCCTTTGAGAGAAAAGTGTTTGATACTCGTGACTATAATTACAATACATGGTAAACTAATTATGATCAGGAATTCCAATTTTATTACTGCTGTAATATTAGTAATAATAATTATATTTGTAGTTGTTTGTAAAAAATATATAGTTGGCACCGAAAATAACTGACAAATTTATAACTTTTTATGCCAATTATAATATTTTTTATATCAATGTATAAATGTAATTATTATTAATATATAATAAATAATCTTAAAGCTTATAAATTAAAAATTACAATTAGCCCTTGCTTACTCTTGTAGGTTATAATTATTATTACTAATTAAAATATGTAATATGTAGTAATTTATAGTAAGAATAATAATAGAAATGGAGCTCCTAATATAGGAGCTCCTAATATACCATAATTATTTTATAATACATTATAAACACAAATACTAAACACTTTTCTCTCGGTGTGTGATAAGATAATCTCTCGTGAACACGCGCTGTTAATTTATCGCTGGAAAAGAATAGAGCCAAGTACCAGCCAACTTTTTTGACGACACTTTTCTACGAACTTTTTAAGCTTACAATAACGATGAGCGTTAATACCTTCCCACCAGCACTTTACGTTAGTCCCGCAGAGGCGTACTGGACTTACCATGGGTCACTAGGGCTTATCGTATTATTTCGAAGAGGTACTGCGTTACGCCAGCAAAAATATCACAGTCCTTTGGCAAAGGGAAGTCGTTAGTTTTTGCGGCAAGAAAGCGCGACGATCGCCGAGCACAAGGACTTTTTGTTGCTGTCGCGCGATACAGCGCAACGGAACTTCCACCATGGTGGAATATTAACACGGAAAGCTTTGTCGGGAAAGCAGCGAGCGGTTCCCGGTCGACGACGACGATGACAACGACGAGGAGGTAGGGACCGCCCCGAATAAGAGAAAGAACGAGCGAGCTCGTCACTGACGTGAAACGCGCAGGCCAGGAATAATAGCAGTGTCCTCGGCGGTTTTGGACACGGCTGCGGTTTTCTCTACAGTTCGCAAGCTCCGCTTTAGCCTGCGGTCGCACCTGTCGATTTCGTCCAGCGAAAAGCTACCTGGTGACCGCCGTCTTTTAGCGTTTTGTTCCCCTTTGTCGCCTGAGTTGCTGGCGACTTAGTTTGTAATGTTCATTCAGCGCGAAACGTCGGCTTTTAGGACTTTCTTTAGAGACAAGACATAGAAGTTGCGCTTCTAACAGTGCAACAGTAAAAAATTGCTCGAACGAATGCAAAACTTCTCGAGCCAGATTATAGGAGGGATCATTGCGATAAGAGTACACGGTATTTTTTTATATCGTGTAAAATTAATAATGTATCTTCAAGCTGACAGCTTACAGAATGTTATTATCCCCGCGGTTAGTTTAACTTAAGTGCACGGTAAGTGCATGGAATTGGAAGGTAAATCATATTTTAGTCGTTCGCAGGCAGAAAATCGAGACTGGTTTGAAAAAAATCGATTTACAGTAAAATTACATTTTTTTTCGTGGTTACATAAAGCGCAAATGTTTCGTGGAGAAATTGATTTCTTTTGAAATGGATTTTGTAGGGAAGAATGTTAATTATACAATGGAAAACATTTTGTATTTGTGTTAAAATCGATCCACTCAAATCCTTGTAAAATGTTTTTTTTATGACTTTGTGTTTTTTTAACATATTCCGGTGTCAATATGTGATTATGTTATTTGAATATTTTGTATTAAACCGATATTTGATACTTCTTCGTGTTAAAATAACACAATTTATACGTGAATGAACAAATACATAAAAATTAGAGATGCATTGGATAGTAAAATTACCGGATAGCGGATATCCGGGCAGAACCGATCGGATATCCGAGAAGACAGTTTCTTCTAGTCGAATATCCGACATTTTCCAGATATCCGACCGGATTCCGAGGAAATGTCTTCTAAAAAAAAGCCTATAGGGAAAAAGATTGTAATTTTGCGACAATGTATAAGATAATGTATTATAACATCATGAAAATGCATACTTATTTCTAGATCATTTGTTTAAGAAAAAATCAACAATTTAATAATATCAAATTTCAACCGGATACCTTCTCGGATAACAGTGATATATCTGGCTATCCGGTCGGATAGTAAAAAAGTGCGGGATACCGGATACTTTCCGGATATCCGGTGCATCCCTAATAAAAATAATATATTCTAAAACATACATTCGAAGATAAATGAATAAAATACATAATATTTGTATTTTACTTTCTAACATATTCATCGTGCGTTAAATTAATATAAAAATTAGTGGGGCACATTTTGGGACACGTGAAATGTGTTAAATTTAACACGAATTTTCCAACCGTATAAGTCTTATCCATTAACCGACTACGGTGACGTAAGGATTCTATATTTTGTCGGGTGTAGTAAAGTCAACTTTCGTCAATCTTCGGAAAGATAAGCGACAGTAAGGAAAGCGAAGAGAGACTGCGTCTCGTGGAAAGAAGAGACAGAGAGACTGAAATGACAGAGAGACACTGATTCGCTCGCTTACGCGCGCACGCCACCGTCTCGCGAGGAGACGTTTCTTGCTTCGAACGGGACAAGAAATAGGAGGCCCCGCTAATTGTTGGAATAATGAACAAAGTTCCCACCTCCCACCGCGCCGCTCCTCTTTGCAGTTATTCTAGTCGTATATACATGCGCACCTGTTCGCGTCGTTGTACCAGCAGGTTCGCCGTTGTCATCATTGTCGTTATCGCTCGTAATCCTTCGACGCTGCCTTTCATAGCTCGCTGAGGCTTTTGTCCCTTCAGAGAAATCCGAAAGATCCACTTTGCGTCTTCTCCTTATTGTTAGTCGTGGCTTACAAGTTGCGGAGCGTTAACAAGCCACGCTCTCGAACCCGAGGCAGTTAACATCGGCAAACTGTCTGCGGGCGCGCTTTCGTATCGTCCGATCGTTACGATTTGTTATCGCGCCGTGTCAAGTGCAGTTGTAGTCGGCGCGACAACGACCGGCGGATGTATTTTCCACGTTTACGATTTTTTTATACAGTAAAGAATATTTTGTATTTGTTTAAATTTTTGACATATTTAAGTGTTAATTTAAATGTGTTATGTTTGTATTATTTGAATATTTTGTGTTAAATTTTTTGTTAATTTCTTAATTTATCATTAAATTCTAGTGGAAATCATGATTGTCTTGTTACATCCAAATTATTCAGAAAGAAATGCTGTATCTTAAAAATTAGTATACTATATCTTAAAAATGATATGTTATATCATAAAATATATTGACGTGTTATATTTTAAAAATTCGACATGATGAAATTTTTTGGTGGTAGATTCGAATTCAATGTTCTAAAATACTTTAAAAAGAATTGTTTCCTTTTCTTGCACTAAAAGTTATTCAAAATTTGTAAATTAGTGTAATCAGTGTTTCTTAAAAATCATTGAAATGGACGTTTCAACTCGATTTCAAGCCATTTTCAACAAATTAACAAATCGTATAAACATATTTTTACGCCCTCCTAACTGCTAAATTTACCACAAATTCTTCAACTATGTAGCGCGAGATTTGTTCGCGTAAATAATAATATCAATATACAGGTATATATTTTTCATAATTTCTTTCAGTTAGCGGAATAGATGAATGAACAGTGGTGCATACGGATTAACCAATTCCTTTCGGTTAGCAAACGCCGTGACGAACGTAAATAAAAGGGATGTTCGCGAGAGAAGCATATTGTTGTTTCGCACTCCTGCACTTGTAACGAAAAGAAACGTTTCACGACGTACAACGCTGTTCCATCTTCATGTGTCTTTCCTGCTTCGCATACGTTCGCCTGAATTTGTCTTCATCTTATGTTAGAATTGCAAGCAACCATAGTGCCGCTCTCTCGCATGGCATGGAGAAACTCTGAGAGGCTAATGTCGCTCTTGTTACACGGTTGCCTTATTTCGTGCCCGATGGCGGAGACGAAAGATCGTTTCAATTATTCAGTGCCTGAATCCGTCGCATATCGAGGTGGTTTACGTCGTAGATATACCAAGGACTTGTCGGGAATCCTTGGAGTACGATATGAAGTTACGCAAATTCAAGTGAGCGGAAGACTTTACGGATGTTACGTGAACGTTACGTTACCTAAACATGAGTTTCCATTTTCCAAGGTGTTTTTCTTTTTCGATGTTAAGATCTTCTCTATACTACAGTTTTAAACAAGTCTCGCCAAAAAAATGTATGATTCTAACTTTTTACTACTATAAGTTATTAATCCTTAATGTACACGATAATCTTCTAATTTTTACTACACACGATTAGTCATTCGTGTTTGAGATAATTTTATCAACAATTTTATATTTTTACAATTATCAATTTTTGTATACTTTTACAAGTATACAAGAATTATTAAATAATTTTAAATAGATGGTTAAACATATTTAGAAAAAAAGGAAGATAAAGATCATTATTTAGTTTGGTGTTTCTAATAAAAAAAAAATACACGCAATACGAATAACTATCATGTATACTAACATAAATGCTTACATTCCAATATACAGTAAAAATCATTTTATATTTGCGTTAGAATTGTTAGAAACGATCCACTCAAGTTCTTGTTAAAATTTTTTGTTGAATTTTTAATATATTTTAGTGTTAATCTGTAACATAAAGTGATTACGTTATTTAAATGTCATGGGTTAAATTGATATTCAACATTTTTTAGTATCAAAACAATATAGTTCATAAGTAAATGGACAAATAACATAAAAATGATGTGTTTTAAAACAATTTTTTAAATGAATGAATAAAACACGTATTAATTTAACATATCACAACTGTTAATTTTATTTAAAAAATATGATTCCACAGTTTGCTTACAAATTACGTTAGTATTACCTTTCTTTATGTTAATTTTTTACCTAAAATATTTATGTTACTTTCTAATATATTCACATCTTGTCTTGAATTAACATAAAAATTGGACTGTTTGGGATAAGTAAAGTGTACTAAATTTAATACAAATTTTTCAACTGTGTGTAATGTCATTGCATATATTAGACGTGTTTTATAATATGTTTTAAAATAAACTTTCGTTTAGTAAAAATTATTATTCCTTTGTATTTATAATATACATTTGAAGGTTTATCAACATGTTTATATTATAATTGAATTTTGATACTTTCTCAAATATCAGAAATACGGTTTCCGTCTCTTTCCTCTTCTCTCAAAAATTTTTAATAATGTTTTTACAATCTTTTTTTACAAAACACGCTTACACTGAGCGGTTCTCTATGTTTCTACATTTTTTTTGACGATTTCGCGTGTCGACTACGTTCTTTAGCGAGCTTTAAAAAGCGTCCTGTTTCCCTCGTATAGCATAGAAGCGCTTTTCCCAGCGCTTTTCCTCGCTTCGGATAAGAAAATACGCGGAACGGATATCAAGAGCTTGCGAAAAGCCACGGGCGAGGAGAGAAGCTCATCGGTCGTGACATGTACTACCGAAAAATCGATTGTTCCTCTCTTCCCGATCCGCCCAGTCGCCCGTCCGTTTTCCCGGCTTTTCCGACGAGGCCAGGTTACCCACCGTGGTGAAAGCTGCGGACAAAAAAGGCGCGACAATTAACCTCTCTTCCGCATCGAGTGGCCGAAAACGCAGTCTAGCGCGAAATACACGTACGTCGACTGGTCGAAGGTTTGAGAGTCGGCTGAGAGCAGGGTGGGAGAGGGAGAGAATACGGTGAGAGGAAAAATGTATACGTGGATGGGGAATGTGGGATGAAACGGGAAGGGATGACTCGCCCGGAGAGTATGGGTTGAATTGCATCACCGGAGGCTTCCGCAGCTTCGCTCGTCTCTCGATACGTGACATGTAAATTCGTGCTGCGACGAAATCCTCCTTTTTTATTCTGCATGCTCGCTTCCTTTCACCGAACCTTTTTCCCATTTTATATCCCCCTCCCCGTCGTTACACCCGTTCATGGAGGCCAGTCGATACTCGTGAATGCGCTACGTGACTCTTGTCTCGTGCACGAAACAAAGCTTAAACAGCGATCACTGTATAGCTTTTGTGTTTGCGGATGTGTATTCTGATCTCTGATCTTTTAAAAGTCCGCTTGCACCGACTTGCACGGGAAGTCCTGACGGAAAATCCTGTCGCAAGAATGATTAAGCAACGGTTGTCGATTTGCTTTTCGATGACATAACATTGAGGTAAAAATTAGTGAGAAAGTGAGTTGAATTTCGTGTAAAAATCGAAAATTTAGATGTACGATGTACAAATCTGGAGAAAGCACGAACGGCTATAATGATTTCCAATATGATGAAATTTGTTTAATAATTGTCAGTGTGATATAGATTAATCCAGAAACAGTCACCAATGTATTTTTGCGTAAACAATCACGTATATAGAAAGAATAGTTTTGCTATTGTATTTAAAAGATTTAGTTAGATACAGATCTGAAAATAATTTTGTTGGATCATCAAAATAATTAACTGTATAAAACGCTTAAATTGGCTTCCACAAGAATATTAATATTAATAAGCATAAAGCTGACATAATTCCCATTTTTCCCATTACTAACTTACAATATGAGTCGACACATGCAGGTTAAACAAATAATTTAAATATTAAATAGATAATTAAATTTTTAATTTCAGCAAAATCGTTCTTTCCGTATGGAGCGTTTTGTACCCCAATTAAAAGTCATTATTATTAATTACATTATATATTATTGATTATTCTGCGATTTATAAGCATTTGAGATCATTACGTACGCAAATTTATTTTCTAAAAAAAAGGAAGGAGAAATTTAAAAAATGGAAGATTTCTGATCAATAAAAAATCTACGAGACCAAGCTTTATTTTCTTGCTGCTGAAGGGTAAAAATCACCCGAGGTGACTATTCCCTGATTAAGGAAGTGGCACGATGGAACTCCAGCGAGTCGCGTATTGTTTTGATACCGACCTCATTGCGTTCTTCATAGTCGAAATTCGCTTCGTGTTCATATAGGGAGCGAACTACACGTGCAATCTCCATTTCTTAGATCGTGGTTTCCGGGGTCGGGAGAATGAGTGAGGCGAGAGAAATCTTACGGCGGACTTAGAACTAGCGAGATTAGAAGGTTGCCGGGATATTCGTGGGCTGCGAAGCGGCGCCCATCATCGTACATATCTACCCATCTCTACTCTCGGATTTTCAAATATTCATTTTCTCATACCGGCCGGCCATGAGTGCATCTGCTTCTACCTGATTCGGCGCCGCAACCGCCAACCACCAACCCCCTCGTCGGGAGATGCAACGAATTACGCGGTAATACCGTAGTGCTTACAACTCCCTGAGGTCCGAAGGTGTCCTAAGAGTTAAAGGGATGAACACACAAGATCCTCGTCCACGATATTACGAAGGACGGTCAAATGTGTAACGTGGGACAATTTTTGTAGCAATGGACAGTATCGAATGCTTAATCCTCCGGACTGATGCGAAATCTATAACACAGTTACTGACACTGTGAGACCCATTTGATATTGTTTGTTTAATAGAAAAGTAACATTTAAAAGTTGATATTGTTGACGTAGCGACAGAAAATCAATTCTAAAGACATACATATATATCTTTTGTTGGAAAAATAACACATTTGTAATTCTTCTAATTTATTGTTATGAGGGTAAATGTGTCATTTGTCTTCTGATTAAGTTTGCAATAATAATTGTTTACAGAAAAGGGACACTTTTTAAGTTAGATGTCTTGGTGCTAAAATAGTTACGGGAAAACATCCTCTTTGGAGTTATGTGTTTTCTTAAAAGGTTCATTTTTCTTTAAAAGGTTCATTTTTTTTTAAAGATTCGCTTTTCCTTAAAAAGTTCATGTTTCTGTAAAAGGTTTTTTTTTAAATGTTGTCTCAATTCAGAATTTTTTAAATGCTCTCTTTTGGAAAGTTATTAATTTTAAAACAAGTCATTTTTTATTAATTAAACGATGTATTGATTAAAAGGCGCGTTAATTAATTTCAAGGAATTAAAATGACATAATTCGTATTTAAAAAATGAATACTAAATTTATTTAAATAAGAGTAATAAAAATTTGCGGATGTAACATAAAGAAAATTAAATTGTTCGACATTTTTGACAAGGACATCTATAATTGAATGACTCCAATAAATGTACGTTCAATAAATCAACTCCGGAAAGTGTTAAAAATAACTTATTAAATTTTTTTTTTTCGTTGAATTTACTTTATAAAAAAAGAATGGTATGAATAATCAAAGTCTTACTTTTCTTTCGATTTTTCTCGATTGACTGGTTTCGTATATTGACAGTTGCTATAGGTACGATAGTATCATGAAGAACGATAGAGAGTGCGGGCTTCCTATTGTTGGATATGTAACGAGGGGCAATTTTTGTAGCGGCGAACAATATGTCGCATTAACGTATTGTACTAGCGTGACGTCGACTAGCTGATGCTGTCATGCGACACGCCGGTATCGCAATTCGGGACGCTCTGCGATTTGCATTTTGTGAAAAGGCGAATTCCCGCGTATTCGAGCCACGGAATCTAGGACATTTTTATCGTCATTATATCCTCGCGATTCGGAAACGAAATAAATTGTGCGGTACAAGCAGAGCATCGAATCACGTAAAAAATTATTTTTTACATAACAAAAGTTGAATTGTAAAATGTTAAAGGTTGTTTTGTGGATTAACTAAATAACATATTAATCGTGCGCAAAATTCATTTTTTCTCAACGTTTCTTTTGATCTTGTTGTAGCTTTTATTTTCGAATTAGCACATTTAAAGTAAATGTTTCGAAATTGAATGTTCCCGTGTGATTGAAAAATCAACAATATATTTGAAATTATTAAGACATTTGTCAATAACAATGAGAAAACTAAAAGGGAGAAGTTAAGTACCTTGTACTAGAATAAATAATAGGAACACATAATTTTGATTACAAATTAATGCAAAAAGAAATGTTCATTTCAAGTTTCGCAGGAGGCAGTTATATTTTCACTTTTTGTCATCTTGTGTAAGACACAGAATATCTTTCTTTTCAATTTTTTTTAAATATTATATTTACCTAATATACAGAGTGTTTTTATGATTGTAAAAAATTGAAAATTAAATTAAAAAGGTTTATTTTTATTAGAAAAAAATTTAGTTAATAATATAATCAATGAATTTCATTTAAGGTATATGTGCGAGTCAATGGACAGTTAATGGTCATGAGCCAACTATTAGACGAGATGACAAACATTTTAAATATTAAGGTTTTAATAACATATATATATAATACGATTTAAAATAAATTCTTTTATAAAAATTTAATAGCGAATTTATTTAAAGTCATATATAGGTATTATTAAAAGCTTAATATTTAAAATTGTCATTTTGTTCAATAATTGGCTCAAGTTTACTATCTGCTACATTTAAGTGTTTTTTAGATTTATATAATTTACAGTATTTTTCGATCGACAAAATAAAGTTAATGTATATTAATTTCTTTTGAATACTACTAATTAACAATGAATAACAACAGAACTGATCACACCTTCTTATAAGTTAAGTTATTAGAATATCTTATCAAAAAAATTATATATATATATATTTAAAAAATTCTTTAGAATTTTAATTACGGTTTGCCGGGTTTGCGATATATGTATACAAAGGGATATTCAAAATTAACAGACACCACATCGTTAAGTCCAAAGTTCTCCAGGGTCGAGAAACGTCCGGTTTTGCAGGAAATTGGCACTTCGGTAGATTGGTTCGAATTTCAATGAATTCGAAGGCATCTACGTGCTTTCTCTTGCGCACCATGTACACTTTCAGCTCGGAACCACTCCGAAAACAATCATTCGGCCACCACGCAAATAGTAACGGACAGTTCGCTTATCTCTTTGGGGGCCTATTTACCTATGCAAATCGTCAATCAACGGCATTTGCTTGTCATCCTCTTTATCGGCATTCATTTCAAGGCAAACGTACACGGCGCATTTGTGGCACAAAAAAGAAATGTAAATCGTTTAAACATTTATCGTTAACGTGAACGGTCCTACACATCGAATGAGCTTAGCTGCCTCGCGACTATATCTTTATTTTTAATTCTTCGTTTACGTGCAAGAACCTTTCTCACGATATCTCCGGCGAGTTCGAAAAAAACACATTTTGCCCGCGTGTCCGTTTCCCCCTTTCTCCCACGTTACTGGAATCCTCCTCCTGCATTCGCTTGCGCAACGCCCTTTACCTCAAACGGTAGTGCATTTTTCACGTCAAAGCGCGTTTTTTCATACGCACGTGACCGGGAGCGCAAAAACAGACTGGAAATGCGCTCGTGGCCGCGTGTGTTTCCCAAGTATTGTCGTCGGAGACCGCGACAAAGGCTGAAATTACAATTTAAGCTCCGCGCTGGAACGCGCGGAAAAGTGTGTCCCGGGAGATAATTCGTGCTCGAGATAATAGCGTTTTCGTCCTGTTCCGCTTGTGAACAATGGCGCCTTTTAACGTGGATAAACAGATCAAGTGCCTTGCAAATTCTACGGTCTTAATGTGAATGATGAAAAAATTTTTCTACTAAGAGGAGTACCAACTTTATACGATAATTTATACTCATATTATTTATATTTGGATTAAAATAAAAACGGAGAATGAGAAAAAGAGAAAAAAGATAGATAGATGATAGATAAAGGTGATTTTTATTCTTATTCTGGGACAAGCCCTCTGAAAATATAGAAGTAAGTGAAAAAATATGGAAATAAAAAAAGAGTACAAAAATAAAAATATACAAACTGCAAAAATAATACAAACAAAATATAAAAAATAAAGTATAAAAGCTTTAAACTATATAAAAGCAAAGAAAGAAAACAAAGGATAACATAGTGAATAGATGGATGTAAATAAAAAGTCGAAGAAAGAGAGAAAGAGAGATAAAGGAGAGAGAAAAAGAGAAAAATTTGTATTATTATTTTAGAACAAGCCCTTTAAGAATATAACACTTTGTAAGTAAAAAGAAGACTAAAGGAACAAAAATATAATAAAAACCAAAAACAATATAAATAAATCACAAATATTTTTATATTATATTGGAAAAGTTTGTAAACTACGTAAAAGTAAAGAAAAAACAAAGGATAATACAATAAGTAGCGGATATGAATAAAATGAAAGAAAGAAAAAGAAAGAGAGAGAGAGAGAGAGAGAGAGAGAGAGAGAGAGAGAGAGAGAAATAATTATTAAATTCCTGCTTATTAAATTTATCGCTACACCAGACTTCACATGTACCTTCACGTTTCGATAAATACGATACTTGTGCGAGATTCTTGTGCGCGATAGGTCCGTGGATTTTGAATATCACATTAGCGCGAAGTATTTCGCGAATCTAATTCCGAAGCCACGAAACGGCACAGCTTCGCGAATGCCGTTAGCAGAACTCTATTCATTAGCAATGAGGAAAGTGGATTAAGTGCATTGACTGTCTCGAACTTATAAAGGACACTGTCTCGGTGTAATACGCGCAACAGAATTCTATTTCGGATACGGAGAATGCCATTGTTGGCCAAATTATTTCAATACGAGTTATACGTCATTTTGTTATACTTATCCGCCAAATATATAAACGAATTATAAAGAAGGAATTCCCCGTTAAATTGCGAAAGCGTTCGGTTTCACGTAAATAAGTCCCTCTCTCTATATATATTTTAATTCGTCCACTTTCGTACAAAGTTAACGCTCGCGGGCGGTAAAAGTTGACGTTTCTACCAGCGTTTCTACATACGTGACTTTAATAGCTTTTAGTTTCGCTGCCTTCCAGCCCAAGGTGTAACAATATTATCTTTGCATGTCATTTCAATTGGCACGGTCACGTGTAGTTTAAAACGATAGGAATTTGGTCGCTTAGCGGTTCCCTACCGTTGTCCTACCGTTAATTAGTTTCGCGCTTCGGACAGAATTAAATGTCAAATTACAAATCAACCGACTTAAAGCCGAACGCCTAGAGAATTGACGAGAGACAAGATCGGAATCACACTCGATTGCTCAAATTGAAATTTACATAAATGTAAAACTAGTAATAAACATTTCGTTTCCTTACTTCAAAAATGACAATTTAAAAAATGTGATTTTCGAATTATTATTATGAATGAGTTTATATTGAGTTAAATAAATATTATCCTAACAATCATCAAAAGTGAACTAACTTAAAAGAAGTAATTCCATTTTCGATTAAAACAGATCTTAGTGCTTAAAATTCGCTTTAATCGAAAATATAATTCACTTGATTTATATATTCTTGTCGGTCTAACTTTGAATTATAATTGTGAAATTGTTAACCTTATTGTTAATCTTATAAAAAATCGTCAAAATTTACTCTTAAAATTACAACTCAAAAAAGGGAGATTTTTTTAAGTTAAGAATGAAACGAAAATGACAAAAATGACATGTGATCATATGAATGTACGTTTTTTGCCAATATTATTCGATTAGTCAATAATTTTTTGTTAAGTTAAAAAATAGTTTCCCCTTTTCTAAAACTTATTTTTTTGCGTTGTGTCACTTTGGAAGTAAGAGAGCGATTTTTCCAATGACGTTCTAATTTTATCGTGTATATTGTATGAGTATATGGATTATATAATAATAAATAACATTGATTGCGAATGTGGAGCCAATTGCGATATCAATACGACATATGATTCCATCAATCAGTGGTTCGCGATCTCAAAAAGCATGAAGGCGTATTTTTAATTAATTTCCTGCCTCTGTATCGACAGCCAAGAGCTTCGTGTTTGCATTTCCGCTGCTTTGGATATATAAGAGGCGCGCTGGCAAATATTTGCGCAAACGTTGATGAAAATATGTGGCATTTGAATAAGGTGGCTGGCGAGAAAGACAAGCGCGTCGGCGCGTCGCGTTGCATCGCTCTTGTAATAACGAAATATTGCCGGAACGACATTGTCCGGCTAAAATTTAATATATAACATTCCCGGTCTGCTATTCGCACTTGATTACCAAATTTTTTTTTTCGTCAATTTCATGCTCGCTATTTAAGTTTTCACGAGATTGCAAACGAAACAAGGATAATAATGTACGAAAAACACCAATTAATATCAATAAAAAATACATACATGCAATAATTTGTATAAGATATTAATTATACATTAAAAACAGTTTTGCTGAAGTATTTAAAAATTTATCTACACATATATAGATCCGAAGATAATTTTGATAGATTATTAAAATACAATTATATGTTAAATTATTAAATTATTAGATTGGATTATTTTGTTGGATTATATTAAGCGTTGACGACAAGGCTGCAGAAAGTTTTGACATTCTAGTAATCAATTTGAATAATTACATAATTTTACATAATTATTTTGATTGTCCAGACAAAATTATTTTGAGATTTGTATTTAGCTAAATTTTTACTCGAGGAAAACAGTTTTTTGGTATAGTATTAAATGATTTCTCCGTGGAAAAGTGTAGATATAAGTAGCAATTGGAATGCATCCGAGTGCGTCGACAGTTATTTTAGTTGAAAAGAATAGTTTTGTTGAAGTATCCAAAAATTTAGTTATACAGATCTACGCTGAAAAAAATTTCTGGTTGAAAATGGACGAATCAGAAATTTCTCTCTCTCTCTCTCTCTCTCTCTCTCTCTCTCTCTCTCTCTCTGGTTAAATTTATTAGAATTCTAGTTGAGATAACCGGAATTCTGGTTGATACTATATTTCTAGTAAAATCTACTACAATTCTTATTTTTACCAGAATAATTATATTAATCAGAATTCTAGTTATCTTAACTAGAATTCTAATAGACATAACCAGAAAATTCTGATTCGTCCATTTTCCACCAGAATTACTGTTTAATCCAACCAGATCATTTTTCTCAGTGTAAAAATAATTTTATTGGACTATCAAAATAATTATATTATATATAAAACGCTTAATCGATCACAAGACTATAGAAAGTTTTAACGTTTTAGCAATCAGTTTGAATATTTTACATATTATTTTGATGGACCACACAAAATTATTTTCAGATTTGTATTTAGCTAAATTTTTAGATACTCGAGCAAAACTATTCTTTTCATATGATAATGTTAAATGGATTCTCCATGGAAAAGTATAAGTTACGCACCGGAATGCGTCCGAACCCGTCGACATTTGTACTTATCTCGCTGCGTCACAGTGAGGTTTACAGAAGACGAAAGCCGTACGATAATCCACGTAGAGTCCCACAGATCTCGTGGATTTACATGGCTGTTAGCACTTTTCATCCTTAAGAGAGGCACGGCGATATGGTCTCGCCGGTGGTACTCCGAGGGCGACGGCACGGTGTTTGTCTTCGTTTCATCGTCGTTGCATAATCATCGCTCGAGAGGACGTCTGATCCTCTCTTTCTTTCTCGTTCTGCTGTAATCTCACTCTCGCTCGCTCGCCTTCGCGGCGCAAGGCGCAACGTACTCCTCCCGCGATACATCCGGAAACGGAATGGAAAACGGAAAGAAGACAAACAGCGGTTGCCTAGGGCGGATGATTAATTTCCCCGAGCGCGCACTCGCGCGCCCAGGTTCGTCGGGAAAACTGGAAGCTGCATATTTTATATGCGCGTTAACTCGTCGTGTGACGAACTTAATTTCCAGCGAATTTCATTATGCCTTTCGTTTATTAGGCTCTCTTTAATGCGACGGCCACCGCACCGACGCGACGACCGTCGGGGACTTTTGATGACGTTAATCTCGGCTGCAAGCGGAAACGCGAATGACTCTCGGGAGCGGTCGTGATGTCTTTCAGTCATGATTTGTGCTCCCATATGAAAGGGATATAACAAAAATATCCATAATAAAAACGGAAGAAACGAGTATAGAGGAGAAAACAGTATTATGTAGATATACTAGCCAATGTAGATATACTGGTCAGCAATTTGTGAGATTAATTCTACTTGACTTAAATCTTAATCGGTATTCGCAGATTTAGTGAACCTGGAATTTTCTTCAACTACGTCGTGAATAATTATTTGTAACAAATATTTTTCACAGTTTTACATCATTTTAAATTACGCAATCTTATTCTTCGACCTTCAAAATGAGAAAAATTCTTTCAATCGTGTTAACTTTTTAAGCAAAGATACAATAAGTACAATAAAGTACATTGGACCCGCGAATATCAGTTAAGGAAACTTCAGAGCGAATATCGATTAGGATTAATAGTGTTAATACTCTCATAAATAATTAATTTTTAAGTACGCAATTTTTTTTCTCTCTCCTGAAAATTTTGTACTTTTAACTTATGTTATTTTTCCTGCGGGAGTGCGATGTATTTTCAATGTATTGAAATATAATTTTATGTGTACTTAAATATAACGCGTATTTAATTGAAAATTTTAATAACCCGGATTAGGGGATTAACGAAAGCTTGCACCTGAATAGAACTGCACACCTGATGTATTTACACAGTCAAATTCAGAACTTTCTATTTATGTATCTTTTGAAACTTTATCGATGCTATTAACAACTGTATCGTTCTCGTACCGCGAGAGAGATAACGTCAGGTAGTGAACGAAACAGCTTCGCTCCGTGTTTATTAGCATCGTTACTTTTTACTGACGCGGATAAAAGTAGCTTCCGTGAAAAGTACATCGAACTTTATATCTTGAGTCACAAAAAAAAACGAATCATATGTGTTCTATCCATATTTTTCTGTAATGCATCCATATTTGCTTTACATTTATATCTACTCTTGGCGCTCCTAAATAATATTTTATCAATTATTACTAACAAGGAGAATATATTTCACAATAAATATTTTTATAATTTACGTATAAAACGCTGTCTATTTATATTCACGTATTTTTCTCTTTGCATTTATACCACAGACAGTTTTGATATATAATTTGGTCTTTGGTTTGAACCGCCCGAGTGGAAATATCATTTAAATAACATACGTGACAAGATGCGCGGAAATAACTGCTCAATATCAGTTTAGCTTATGCGAATCATCGTATTTTCGCTATACAGTTTATTTTCGCGAGCGTAGGTTGTAATTTTATTTATATATAAATAAAAATTATCACTAATGATGCAAGCTGAACTGTTAACCTATGATCGATTGCGTTAGCGTTATTGATAATGGTAAGTATATCTTCCGGTGGTTCGCCGACAAACACGTTGTTCGTCGATTCCATCGATTCGTTCATCAGTTTCTCCCAAAATTTCATTCTGTTAGGCAGGAAATCGGTTTGCACCACAGTTTCCGGCGATCTGTCAATCCCGAACCTCATGAACTGATGATTGCGGTAGTTGGGCCATGTGGGGATCATCCATGCTTTCGGGATTCTGTACATATGAAATAAACATTACGATCGGTAAGAATATCCGGTCGTCGCTGTATAGAACAGAATTTCCTAGCGATTTAGTATTCCTATCGGATTTGAAAGACGGATCATGCAATGCGATGCCGGAAATAGAATGGTAATTGGACGTAATATACTCGAAGAACTTTCGTTTTTGAAAAATTACAATCGAAATAATTATCTTATTAATCTTATTAATCTTTTAGTAATAAGAGTTATGAGTAACCATATTATATAATGCTATTAATTTTATTTACCCATGTATCACGAAACTTGTCCACATCTCTGTTATGATGTTAATCATAGTAATATCGCTCTGCGTATTGTGCAATAGCATATTTTTATACATATTATTCAATATAGGAAATAAGTAGTTTAATTCGTCGCCATGTGCAACAGCTGAGGGAATAAATTATTAATTATTAAAATTCACATAAATGTCTGCTTAATGTTCGATTGCGGAAGATAGTCGATATAATTATAATTCATGATGAAGGATCTTTCGGATTCTTCTTTTTCATATTGTTTTTTTCAACATAAACATTTTTATTGTTACGTTTAACGTATTTAGAAGCAGTAAGTATTTGAAATCAAGAAGAAAAATATTATCATGTCAAAACCAGTACTTTTAATTATTTATTATCTTTATTGACTGAAGAAACAGAAAATAAAGTTTAAACTTCGAGAGATCTTTTATGTATCTTATTATACGCGTTAATCTCAACTTTAATCCTGTTATAAAATAAAAATTATTATTTACTTGTATTAAAATCTGTCCTATACACACAATTTTGATATTGAATTTTTAATATATCCGCGTGTTAACGTAACATAATGTGATTGTGTTATTTGAATATTGAATATTCTGTATTAAATTAATATTCAACCATTCTTACAATTAGTGTTAAAATAATGGAATTTATAAATAAATGAACAAATAATATAAAAATAATACAGTTTCAAAATGTAAATTCTAAAATAAATAATAACAGATAATAAACGCACACATTAATTTAATATATTATAAATGTTAATTTTACTGAAGAAGTGTGCTTTTACAATTTGCTTCCAAATTATGTTAAAGTAATTTTGTGTTAATTTTTTACATAATATTTGTGTATCTTCTAACATATTCATCTTGTGTTAAATTAACACAAAAATTTGGATGGACTGTTTGGGATATATGAACTGTGTTAAATTTAACATAAATTTCCCAACTGCGTACGTGGAAATGGTTTTAATAGTGTACGGATAACGTACCATAAGAAACGGGGACGCCTGAAGAGAAGGTGTTCGAAAATGTGCCTACGTACGCGAAGAGGGAAAAGTAAATGCTGGCGTTTCCTAGATTCGACTGATATTGTACAGTTTGAATTACCGGCCATTTTATAGCATCACTCATCACCTAAAAAAATAATCTCGTTGTCAAACATTATTCACGTATTCATCCTAGAACTCACCTCTGTAATATTATCCATAAGACCCATCATCACATTTCCGTTAAAATAAAAATCTTGTATTGCAGAAGCGAAAACGGTAGTGTTGGAAATCGCTTCGTGTAAATCCATAAAGTAAGGCAAATATTCTTCGAAATTCTTCATTAATTCATCCTCGGCGTCGGGATCTATGACTAAATCTGAAATGAATGGGTACGGATATCGTCAAAGTTTTTTTTCTCCGTATTGAAGTTTAGTTAAAAATTTAGAAATTTTTTCATTGAAACGAATATCAAGTGACTAATGACTGCTCCGCTAAAATTTTAACTTTAGTTGATATAAAGTTAATTAATGTAATAATAATAATAATTGTAACTATATTTCTTCCATCTCGGAAAATTATCCGACGCCGTTAATTAATTTGCACGATAACTTAATTAATATTATTACAAGAAGTAATAACGGAAAAGTCCGCTATTACTTGCAAAAGTACCGAGTGTCTTCACTAAACCCTCGTCCTTCGTGACTTGTATTATCGCCGGTATATCGCGAAACAGTCCGGCCTTTAATATTTTTATTGGATGCACAGTCATAATGGCGTCCTCTGAGTCATCTTCCAATGTAGGACCAAAGTTACTCCACGGATGTGACCTCCAAATACTCTAACATAAAATAATACAAAACTATTCTTATTAGGTAACATATCAATATTTCTATAATAGGATTCTATTAACGGTACTTACGAAAGAATGCGTCATCGCTTCTAATCTCTTCGCATCAACTGTTCTCATGCATTTCATTATCTCTTCGTCGTTTTTTACTTTATAACCCGGGTATAAAATGTCTTCTGTGGTCGGATCGAAGATAAGTGTTTCATTCGGCGTAATTACGTCATCGTCTTTTTTCAATAGGCAGCCAACAAGTTTTGCCAATTTCAGACATACTTCTCTATATCTTTTTGGAAGGTGAATATTGTATGGATTTAAAATGGAACTCCCTAGTAAAATGTATCTGTGAAAGAGTCCCTCGGTCTTCTTTGAGAGAGCAAGAACATGAGTCGCCGCTGCACCGGAACTGTGTCCCATAAGGGTCACCGATTCAGGATTCCCGTCGAAGCTGTGAATATTCTTTTGTACCCATTCGAGAGCCATTTTTATATCTTTAAGACCGTAATTACCTGGCGCGACTTGGTTCGTTGTACTGAAAAACCCTAAGTGATTCGAACTCGTCGCGTTATAAATTGTAATAAGATTTATTATTTCTTAATACACAGAAAAATCGGTTTTACTGAAGTATCTAAAAATTTAGCTAGATACAAATTTGAAAATTTTATTGAACTAAACTGTTCGACAAAAAATGATTTTTTTGAACACTGGAACAGGACTAATTATTTTTTTATAGTTTCTTAAGTACTGAATACGAATTCATTTTCGGAATTACTCTATCGTGTAAATTTTTAGAAATTTGCTGATAAATTGCAGTTAATTTACGAAAAAGACTATTTTCATGTATTTTGTCATTATAATTATATGTAGCATGCTCTGGAGAAGTTTCATTGCAATCTAAATTACATGTACAGCTAGGACTTGCAGTCTTTAAAAGGAAAATAATTTAATTAAACAATTAAAATAATTATATAGGAAATTCGAACATGATGAGCAATGCTGCAAAATGTTTTGACAATTCTAGCAATCAGCTCGAGTATTCTCACAATTAGTAGCATTGTTCGATAAAAAAAGCAATCAGGATGAAACTAGTCAGCTTTTGTAGTTTTTTGGACATTGAAATTCAAATTAATGAAAGACCTCTACATATAAATTTTTGTAGCAATTCAAACATTTTTCAAGTTTTGACATTCTCCAGTATTGAAGCCATCATTTCGAACTCGTCAATTTTGATACTGGATTCGTATTCAACGGTCTAAAAGCCTAAAAGTTTAAATAAATATAATTAAAAGCTATTATATTTAATAAATCGTTAATGATCTAATTTAACCGTGCATTTTATTAACTGTATAACCAATGCTAAAAAAATTTGTTTGAGGGCTGAAAGTCCGAATAATATATTTAATTTTGATTGCAACAAAACTTCTACAGCACATCACATATCATAGTTATAATATGACAAAATACGTGAAAATTTCTTTTGCAAATTTAAACAATTTGAAACCGGATTTGTATTAAGCAGTCAAAAGACTACAGGAAATGGTTACGCAAGAAATTCAAGCATGATGAGCAATGCTGCAAAAGGTGACATTCTAGCAATCAATTTGAGCATTCTACACAATTATTTCAATAACGCTGTTTAACAAAAAAAAGCACCAGAACGCAACACATAGTATTTAAATATATACTACAATATTGAAGATTTATAGCCTCGTAAACTGTACATTTCAGTACTGGCAATGTATACTTGGAACACGGCCTAATCATTTAATCGTTCTGGTGTTTTTTGTCAAACAGTGCTATTGAATAATTATGCAGAATGCTTAAATTAATTGTCAGAATGTTAGAATCTTTTACACTGCTCATCACGCTTGAAAATTCCCTACATAATTATTGATTTAACAAAATTATTTTCCGATCTATACCTAGTTAAATTTTTAGATATTTTAACAAAATTATTCTGTGTGCTTCAATTTGAGATAGATCTAACGCATTATTGTAATGAAAAAGTCACTGACAATTACGTTCGATAAATCTTTTCTCCTCACCTAAAGCAGAAAGTCGGTAATTCAGCGTGACAAGGATTATATCCTGCTCCAACAAATAATCCGGCGCATACAGATTGCTATCGCTACTTCCTGTCATATATGTACCCCCATGTACAAAGACTAAAACCGGTAGTTTCGTGGATTTTTGCCGGTCTAAAATCTATAAAGACTTTTAATATAAAATTACAGAATGACAAAAAAAATCATTACATATTTAAATAAACGTAGAAACGAAATATTTAATAATCATTGCGCTAAACGTTTAACGTAAAAAGTATCGCTTCAACAACGTAACCTTGATTCGTTTAAGTTTAGTTAAGCCTTGTTAGACCCGTGGTCTAATTGAGTTCATTCGCGTTTGTTCTTGAAACATTGTAATTTTCTATTTACTTTGCAATTTTTGGCAAAACTACAAAAATAGCGCGCAATGTTAACTATTTACGTGATTATGAGATATTGGTCCACTATTAGATTTTTATTGTTATTGCGCATTCTATTTATTATTATTATTGAGCGATAATATTTGTTGTGCAATGTATCACTCACATTGGGAACGAAGATGTTTAGATAAAGGCAATCCTCACTACCAACAATTCTGGAGTTTTTCCTATCAAGTTGAATGCATTTTTGCCCATCGACCGTAGCGTCGCGAATCTTTGTCCACGTGTGATTCCACCGTTGCGGGCTCTGACAAAATATTATATAATCCAACTATATTGCTAATTAATATCGCGTTCACACGGAATGTAAACTATGAATGTGATTTACGTTTTCTTATTCACATCAGTCAAGTAGTGTCATTTCTTGCCGAAAAGTGTGAATTTTCAACGAATTAGATGAGTCATGGATAAATGACTCGGCTTAATTTTGATACACAAAATTATAAATATTTATAAAAATAAAAAAAATAACAGAAAAACGGTTATAGATTAGACTAAATATTAAATATGCACTTCATTAGATGTAAAGTATTATTAAAAATCTGTTCGCTTTGCTTGCACTTTTTGCGTACCGCTAAATTTATAATGTTAAATTATATTTAATTTGAGTTATTTTTAATGATTTCTATAGGTCGCTATTATTTCTATCCAATGTGTCATTAATTAACTAAAACAATGGAGTTAATAAAATTAAAATAATTTAATTTAAGAAAATGTACTAAATTTGATTAAAATTTAATTAATTTATCAAGTATATACGTATATACGTACGTACGTAATATGGATGTTGTTTACTTTGAAACTACAGAAATGCATAAGTCACTTTCGTGGTTCACGCTCTGTGTGAATGCGGTATAATTCGGATTTGTTTCAGTTAAAAGTAAAATGTATATGTAAAATACATATTTATAATTTTGATTTTTATTTGCCTGAGATTGGACAAAAATTATCAATCTTCCAAAATCTTTACAAGTTTCACAGATGAATTGATCCTCACATATCATTAAAGGATACAAAGAATAAATTAAATTAAATTATACTCGCTCGTGTTCAAACAATATACGTACTCTGAATCTTAAATCGCCTATCGGGGGTAGAGCGTACGGTATGCCGAGAAAATTCGCGACTGACCGATCGCGTATGGTCCTGCTCCACTTGCCGCGAAAGAGGCCCCATTTCGTGTTGACGAGAAGTCGATTTTCGGAATCCATGAACAAACCGTTAACGAAAATGAGCAGGAACATGAAAACGCATATACATGGCCAAATCCTTTCGTTCAACCGAAGACGAAGCGACGACATGTTACACCGTGCGAGAGATTCACTTTATCCCGTATTTATCGCGAGGGATGTTGCGCATATCATATGCATAAAACGACTGAAATGCAGCACAACTTCACTTGCACAACCGCGAGCTGCTTTATCGCGGACCGCCACGTGATACGGACGCAATACGTTTAATTCGTATAAAAGTGACGAATTAAGCCGAGCTAGGGGACTTTACAATGTTGTTTAAGTATAAAATTTATGATAGATCAACACAAAGATAGATATCATAGAATGTTTTAACGTAAATGTTTAACTGAGAGCACAGTCATCAAATTGTGTAAAGAGTATTCGAGGACATTTAGAAAAATTAATTGCACATCATTACGTTTATATGCCGTTGTGAATGTATCGCGTGATAAATTTTGATAACGATTTGTATGTTGTATTTGTTTGTCACAAAGATGAGCTTAATTGCAAATGAAGTTAAGCCACTTTCAAACATATCTTTGTTGAGTATTAATTTTGACTTTAGAAATTATTAATATTTAGTGAAGATAAGCGTTAAACACATATGTTTTCTAAAACTTTTAGAGTGAAATTTTACTCTTAATAAAGATTGAAAATTTTTTTAAAGATTGTATCAATTTTCACTTTTTAGAGATTTTCCACTCTGAAGGATTTCGATAGTGAAGTCACCAATGTTATATTGTATAATTTATATAAATTCTTCAAATGCGAATTGATAAGATTGCCAATTTAACTTCACAAAATTAAAGCATACAGAATGGACCAACAAAATGTATTATAAATATAATACTAAAATGCGTAGGTATTTAATTTTTTTTTGCGTTTGTCTGTCGAAAAGTAGGAAAGTTTCGGTTTTTCATAGGAAGTGATTGAATATTCCGTCCTCGCCCCGCCGTCTTTACATCATTTATTCATCAGAAGGATCTCTATCAACCGTGACGTATTATTAAGCAAGGGGTAATGCGGCTTTTGGCGGAGCTTAGCTACATACTGTACATTATTATAGATGAGCAACTTAACCCGGGTTACTCGTAACCATTCCATTATTCAACACGTTACATTTTAGCTCTCCGCCACGGCACTACATACTTCACAATGTCAACAATCGCGCAAGGTTATTTGAAACTCGAAATGCAAACCATTTCGCAAGAGCTGTCGCAATGGTGGAATAAAGTAATAACTTAAAAAAGTACACACAAAAAATTGCAGCAAAAAATATAATGTAATGATGATGTCTTCGAAGTCCTTTTTAAGAATTTCGAAGATTCAACATAAACCTATCATTTTCCTAATTCTCTCATGTATATTAATATTTTCTTAAATTAAAAAAAAATATTTGTTAAATTATTTTATTTAATTTATTTAGCTTGATAATATTCTTCGTAATAAATTCTTTACAGTGTTTTATCATTATTATTAACTTTTAGTACACACGATAGATCATTCGTGTCTAGGATTAATTTCCATCACAAAAATTATTAAGCAATTCTTACATCTATGTAAATTTTTTTATTTACCTTGACATGTTTGAAAAATATTTATAGAGTTGTGTATTAAAAAAAAAAGAACTGGAGACCATTATTTAGGTCCTATAGACCTAAATAATGCTCCTAATATTCCAAACAAAAGAAATGCAATAACCCAATCATGTATAAAATGTTAAATTGGCGATCAATTGAATTTGTAATATTATTATTCCTACTTTAGTTTAGGATTGCATTTTCAAAACTAATTGTATTTGGCATGCAAATTGAAGAACTGGAAAATATATTCAAATGTTCACATAGAAGCATTGTTATAAACTAAAATTAAATCTTTATATTTGGCGCTTATTTACTTATTCGGTTTACTGATTTATTTAGTTTTAGAGTTAACAAGCATATTTTTCGAAGCTCTTGCCAGAGGAGAATTACCTTAAATGCCATCGCCGATTGTTTTCTCAAAACCCTGAAACGGAGAGACCTTTGAAAAGCGATCGTTCTTTATTTATCTCAAATCGAACGACCGTCTAATTCGGGTTTCACCGGCGCTCTTACCGCATCCCGTGGGTTTTCTTCTCCGGTTTTCTACGTCGACCGTCGCCGCCGCCACCGTTACCGCCAACGCCACTACCTCCGTTGCTGTGGCGGAGGATTCACTTCCGCCGGTGGGTTCAAGTCCTAACAATTTCCTGACAAGAGGGGCTTCCCCCGGGAGTTTCCGGTCCGTTTCCGCACGAAATCTCCATGGCACCTTCACTCGTTACGCGTCGTTTGCCGAGCCGTGTTTATCTCCTCGTCATTAGTTATGCCGTGTTACTTGGTCGCAGATTTCTGCTGATTACAGTCTTTTGCTCCCTCCCTATAATTACCGGCTTTTCTTTTTGTTTCGCTCTTAGATTTAGTGCAATAATTAGGACGATACAATCTTGATTATACGAATCGATTGAGAAGCACCATATTTGGATCTTTCAAATAATTGAGTAATTACATCCTAGTTCCAAAAGCGATCGAGCGATTTCTTATACAATCAATTTCGATACAATTTATTTTGCGCAATAAAAATTTAAGCATATAAATACACAGAAAGAACGATTTTGCTGAAATATCTAAAATTTTAGTTAGATACAGATCTGAAAATAATTTTGTTGGGCTATCAAAATAATTACGCAGAACTCTTATAATGGGTAATAATGCACAAAGTTTTGATATTCTAGCAATCGATTTGAACGCTTTACCGTCTAACCAAATTATTTTCAGATGTGTATTTAGCTAAATTTTTAGATACTGTATCATTAGATATTGTGTAGAAATCTGATTCATCGACTGACTATTTACGATAATCATGTATATCTAAGTAAAAGGTAACAAAAGACAACAATGCTATTATTACGTTATATTCCAACAAAGCGTAATAAAGTCATAAATTAAATGCAAAGAGACGTCCTATCATTTTAAATTATACTACTAAACATTCTATTATTTATTATTGCGAGCTTACTTCGTCTTTGTTACTTGTTATTAATTAATTAGTATGCATATAGCTTTGTTCGTGAGCTTGATAGTGCTAAATAATGGATAATGAGAAGCATGAGATATGAAATCACTAAATTGTTGAATCAGTTAATAAGCACGCTATTATATTGATAACGTAATGTTAAAATTAAAAGGGATATGATGAATACATATATACTTACACTTAGCGTTACTAGATAACGTTGTGCAAACATCACCAAATCAAAAGTAGCAATAAAAATAGCGCGAAGAAATTGATAATTTGATAATGACTGGCATGCCAAGAATGTTCTGACTTTTTATTATTATGCTTTTCCAGAAAATTTGAGAACTCATATGGTATTAAAACTCGCGTTTTGACGACTATAGAATATAAATCAATAATTTAATTATTACTGATATATAGCGATCTCGTGAGCAAGTGTTTATCGATATGTTTCTTCTTATCTTGTATGTTTGTAAAAAATTTACTTTTTAGAAAAGCGTTGAGATAAAGGAAATCAAACGGTTTTCCAAATTTGATAATAAAAGTTGTATCGAAAGAATAGTTTTGCTAATAGTATCTAAAAATTTAGCTAGCTATAAATCTGAGAATAATTTTCTTGGATTATAAAATAAATAATTATGTAAAACGCTTAAGCATTGACGATAGTGTTGCAAAAAGTTTTAATATTCTCTATTATAGATAGAAACTATTTTGAGCGTCTTACATAATTATTTTAATGGCATAAATATATTGTTTTCAGATATGTATTTAGCTAAATTTTTAGATACTTTGGCAAAATCGTTTTTTCTATATGTATTCATTATTAATGATTATAATTAATATTGATGTTCTTAAAGCATCTCATTGAATTAGTATTGATGTTCTTAAAGCATTAATTGAATCTTGAACAGAGAAAAGAGAAGTTTCTACAGAGGGAACGATTTTGCTGAAATATCTAAAAGTTCAGATAGATACAGAAAACTAAAAATAATTTTGTTAGACTATATCAAAATAATTAGGTAGAAAGCTCAGGTTGAGTGTTAGAATATCAAAATTTTTTGTAGCCATTACTCATTATGCTTGAGTTTCCTGCATAATTATTTTTGATGGTCCAACAAAATTATTTTTAGGTCTGTATCCAACTAAATTTTTAGATACTTCAGCAGAAGCGTCCTTCCCATGTACGTAATACAATCTAGCCTTGAATTAATTAAAATTAATTATATGATCTAGTTCTTTTTAACTTAATACAATTCGCTTTTGTTTACCTTTACGTTTCATTTATGTATGATCGTGCTTTATAAAATGTTAAAATTAAAAAATAATACCTATATATTATTAGCCTTCTATAATTGAATAAATTAATTTCCTTGAAATGTTAAAGGCAATAGAAAGCAAGGATTAATTCGGTATTTGTTCACGTAATGGCGGGCTTCGTGGCAAGAGGGAATCGAGTAGAACGTCAATATGATTTAATATCGGCTGTTTCCATGTCCACGTGCATGCAGGAGTACGTCGTGTTTGATTAAAGGCGGATGTTGCGCTGGATTATGCATTCGTCTATTTGTCACGTCGTGGACTAATTGCAGTGCGCGATGCAGTCACGACGGCAAGAACCGGCTGGAAATAGCGCAGGCCTTTGCATCGGCGGTGCGGACCAATTTCCCTCGTTCTTGACGATGTCGTTAAAGTTTGTTTGCGATTACTTTGTACTAATTTTCTCGGTTGGCGCACGTGTCCGAAGCAACATGTTACGCTTGCCCTATTAACATCGTCGGATGTAACAATTACTTCCTCCACGTACGCAATTACGAACTCCACTGAAAATCGTTTGTATGATTAATAATTGTGGTCGTTAAACGTTTTCATTGCATTGTCATTTCCATTCCTTTAAATCTGTAATTCTGTTTTAAAATTGAACGTCCTGTGTAAGCTGGAAGTGCTTTGTCAATACCGCGCTGCATTATTAAATAAAGAGAGGTACGTAACTTTGATCACACGTGAGCGCATTATAATAATGAAACGTAAACCAAGTGCTTTACCGAGAGTGTAAAACTACGGTCCGCTCTACGGACAAGACAATGGGAAAGCTAGCACGCGTGGTTTTTGTACGGTAAATCTCGCGGCAGTCGTGATGACACATTTGCGTAACGAGATGATTTTCAGGGACGAGGCGGCTGCAAAGTTTTTCCACGCGACGACGTCATTGCATTCCGCGTCAATTTGCGGAGTATACGAGGACACGAGTTGTTGCAGAACGATGATGTGGGGCGGCCACCATATCTGAATCACAAGAAAAAAGTACATATGTACACTTTTTAAAAAAAGTTATAATCCGGGAGCGGAAGAAGGAGGTATAACTTTACACGTTAAATGTAGGTATTTAATAAAGTAAAATTTCTAGAATATAACTTTTACTAATTCTGATATTCTTATTGATACAATTCCATAAATGTAAAGTAATGATCAGAAGTTTCACGACCTTAAAGAGTACATGTACTTACTAAGTACAACTGGCAATTCTAGGCGCGAGCAATTGTCGATCATCGATTTGACCAACGCCGGAGCGCAAACATTTCCTATTTTGTGCCTAATCTACAATGTGCTCTTTGCTTTCTGTTTCTTACTTTGTATCACTTTTTACCTCTTGCCTTCGTTTTCGTTTAAATAAAAGTTGTCGAACTTTGGAAGAGACAAGAAACACGATTGTTAATAAAACGGTCGCAAAAAGGGCAAAAAGTAAGTTGTAAAAAGCAAGAAACAGGAAACAAAAAGCACATTGTAGATCAAGCTGCATTCGCCCGGCGACTTTTGCCAGGGTTTAACGCATATCGCATTACGCCGATAATGTTGAATTTAATGTAAACGTCATTATGCACGTTCCCGTATGGGCGAGTGATTACACGAGAAAACGAATTTACAGCCGACGCGAAATTATATTGTAACGCGTCACGCGGAAAATGCAGGACGTGCATTAAATGTCGTGAAGCGATGAATTAACCAGCGCGAATGGTCGCCACTGTGAAATTATTAATCGCGATATTATTTATCGGTGCTCGAGCTAGCTTTGGCCGTCTTCGTAATGGATCGTCTGTATTTGCACGACTACATTATTATATGCATTCCAGCCGGATAGCCGAAATTATCTTTTTTTTTCACTGTCGCGGTTTTATCTTTGTTTAATGCCGTCGTTGAAAAGCGCGTTCCTGTAAAGGAATTACGAACAAAGGGAAAATGAGAGCGCTTGGCCAAATGAAAACCGTACGTCTTGTTTTTCATCCCTTTATGCTCCGAAAGGAAATTTGATTCGAGGCGAATCACTGACGAACCAACATCCGGACATAAATACGAGACTATAATAAATAAAGTATCTTTTTATCCTAATTTTGTATTATGGTGATTTCACGAAGAAGATTGCGATTCTCCGTGTAATTCAGAATTTTTTGTAATTTTTAATTTTACTACTATAAAATTTTATGACTTGGTATTTTTGTTATTGGATACATATTTTACTTTTTTCTTATTTTTTTTTTTGTTAAATAGCAGATAAATAATATAAGGTACTTTCTCTGCATTTAAATTCGTTCTATTCATCCCTTTTAGAATTTAGATTGATTGTCATTTTATATATACCTATATAGGGGGTAAAAGCAGGGATTATGGAATAGCTTTTTTTAAATTAACATTGCTGCGATATAAATGCATATGAAGACTTTAAATTTACACAGAACTCTTGAGGAATATGTTAGCTACAACATTCAATATATGAAAGTCGCCAAAATTTAAGTCCAACGTCAATATTAACAAAAAAGTCAAAAGTGAGAAAATGGGGAGGGTCTAAAAAATGGGATGTAATATGGAAGGAATACCGATGAAATTTTGACCATAGTAATAAATAATACAATAAACGAAGTCCAAATTTGTAATACAATAATAATTTGTAATACATAATACAATTGAATCTATAAGAATAATCTATAAGAATAATCTATAACCTTAATGCAAATAAGCTGCTAATATGAACATAACCTAAAATCTCCTGACGTAACGAAAATGAATAAATGTTAATTGTAGCAAAACGGTTGGTCGGACCGAGTTCATTGTTTGTTATGATATGTTTGGTAACAGTTGCAATAACTTTCAGCGATTGCCGCCAGATTGCAATGCTTTGTTTAAAAAATAAGTCACTATTCTATATTAGTAGCCTATGCCATAATCCCTGATTTTACCCTACTTAAAATCAAAATTTAAATAAAATCCGCCCTATTTCTCCCTTTTAAAATTTAGATTTATTGTCATTTTATATATATATGTATATATAAAATGACAATAAATCTAAATTTTTTAAAAAGGAATAGGATGAATTTTATTTAAATTTTGATTTTTAAATTATCACATATAAATATATACCAAAATGGCAGTAAAATTATTCTAGAGAGTTAAATTACTGCCATTACTGAAAAAAAGTGAAAACTTTGTACTCTTAAATAAGAGTGCGGTAGTATTTTAACTTCTTTTGGAGTGAGATTTCATCCCACAAAATTGGTCGCAAGTGATATTTTCTAAATTGTCAATCTATTTACGTAACTTGTACAAAGTTTCATTAAAATCAGTGTTTGACATTTCGAGAGGTGCCCTTGTAAGTGAATCTAAAGCAATTCCTTCTTAGCTTTATAGACTGAAGTAAATAAATTTCTTCTTTTATACTTGTATTGCCATGATATAAAAAGATATTTGAAGTAAAAGATCCTGTTATTGTATGTGCTGATGCAATGTCGATGTTTCTGTCAGTGCCTAAACGAAACGTTCGCGACAGTCTTTGGAAACGTAAAAAAGGTGAGACTTTGAATCACAGAAAGTCGAAATTCTTTGGCCGCCGTCTTTCCCGTTACGCTCTCGAAATTCCCTTTATAATTCGGCTGGTCGCCTAAGTCGAGCGCGAATCTACTCGAGAAAGTGGAGGGACTAGAGAAGGAAAGACAGAGAGAGAGAGAGAGACAGAAACAACCGGCGGCATTTCGGTACCGTGCGAAAGTGAAATATGCACGTTAGACTACCGGCGACACTGCTACATGAACCACCAGCATCGCAGCAGCAGCAGCAGCTTTCGTAGCTTGTATGCTGCAAACCGCGTGCGAGTGCATACACACACTGCATGCACCGCGGCGCGTACGCGAGAAAGCACTGCAACCCGGTGATGCATTGCCTCGGGAGATTAATGCATCGCGCCGCACGGTTTGTTAGAGTGAATAACGACCGGCTGCAATAATGATATTGCCATTAACCTGTCCGTGAAAGTCTCTTGATTCCTCAGGAGCGTACGCTCCCGATCGTTCGGATCATAGGAGTGATTAATTCAAGATATATCGACACTTGGGACGTACCAACTCCTCTTTTCCTGCGGAATATCTCGGCACCGTTGACCGCGAGCCTCGAGCTTTGGTTATTTTTACTCGTCTCATCTTGCAGCACGAGATGGCCAGCGTGGATTTCGTCGATTTTTAAAAAGCTCTGGTACGTGCTAGAAAAGATACATAATCCGGAAAGAAAAATAAAGAGAGATAGATGGAGACTCTTATAATGGTGGATGAGGGTTGGGAATAATACCAAGCACAATCTTGAAATTGTAATACACCTGACTTAATGCTCTTTCAAGAATTTCTCATCGCACATAATGGAGCGCGAGCTGAAAGAAAATTAATTAGAAAGGTCAAAGGTGCACGTCAATCCGCGAAATAAGCGTCGGGTATGGAAACAACGTGATTTATTAACTTAATTCGACTTTATTACCGTCTCTCATTACTCCTATTATGTAAATTTAGCTAGATCTGAAAATAATTTTGTTGGACTATCAAAATAATGCGGTCAAGCCGATTATTAGAATGTCAAAACTTTTGCAGCATTACTCGTCATGCTAGACGTCCTGCATAATTATTTGGATAGTTCGATAAAATTGTTTTTAGATCTATTCAATATCTAACTTAATATTTAGATACTTCGGCAAAATCGTATTTTTCATGTTCTTTTTAGGGAAGACGTACTAATTTAGACTGGTGATCTAAATTAAAAAACGGTCTTTCAGCGTGCCGCGTAAATTTATCGATTTAATTATAAAAGGTCAATTTTTGTAACTAAACTAGTATACACTTTTGGAACTTAAAGTGGAATATATATATATATA